>NC_051154.1:45697530-45895549 GCF_013339745.2 Dermacentor silvarum | reverse complement strand
AATTTTAATTATTCGAAATTAAACAGCCCCTGGTGTTTCTTGCAGAAATCTGGAATAGTTGGATGCAATGACTTAAACAGTTTTGTGGGAAAATGTGTGTTGATGTTTGTTGTATACATCTCTTCGAGTGTTCATACAAAAAAGCGTGCTGGCAAGACCAAGTGTAGCCAGACCGCAATATTGCATTCTATAACTGCATAGTTGTGCCCTCAATTTTGGTGGAGTGACTCTCCTGCATTTTAGCGCAGTGCACATCAATCCAGTTTCTTAACTTAAAGATTTCTTTTGCTTAAAACAAAAGTACCTTCTTAAATTTCTTATTCAAATAGTCTTGTCATTCTCTGTGATGATTGCCATAAGCTCGAGGACAAAAATTACGGCGCGAAGCAGACGAGGACGAGGTTAGACAAAGAATGACATATAGGGGCACCAACATCCAGCTGTTTATTCGGCAGAAAACACACTGTGTTTTACATCACACTGTGCAAAGTAGTCATAGTAAAGATAAACGAACAGGAGTGAAGGGATCCAACAAGGGCTCGTGAGGCAGTGATCATCACAGTAGAGAGGAATGCAAAGGTAACAGCAGGAACCTAAACTGAACTATCAGGCAAGCGCATAGGAACACGAGTCCATTACAGGCTCAAATCACACAACCAGAGCACCTGCAGTGCCCGCCCGTGTTGCTGTTGACCACCAACCAGTGCTCTTGCACGATCGTTGAAGCATCGTCCTATTTGTCCAATACACATGCTGGTGGTCAACAGCAACACGGGCGGGCACTGCAGGTGCTGTGGTTGTGTGCCACAACTGGAGCAAATGCCCTTTCCAAGGAAAGCAAGAAACCGCACTGAAATGGAAATAATCGAGGCGTTCTTAATAAATAGAGCAGGCAGTCAGTGTGTTAGCACGCAGTCAATAATATTAAGTGACAAAGAATTGTCGTTCTTAATGATAGCCTGTAATCACCGCCAAGATTAGAACATGCAGCTGTCGTGTTTGTATGCCACTTGATTTGAGCCTGTAATGGACGCGTGTTCCTATGTGCTTGCCTGACGGTTCAGTTTAGGTCCCTGCTGTAACCTTTGCATTCCTCTCTACTGTGATGATCACTGCCTCACGAGCACTTGTTGGATCCCTTCACTCCTGTTAGTTTATTTTTACTATGATTACTTTGGACGGTGTCATGTATAAAACGGCGTGTTTTCTGCCGAATAAACAGTTGGAAGTTGGCGCCTGTAATGTCATTCCTTGTCTAACTTCGTCCTCGTCTGCTTAGCACAGTACTTTTTGTCCTGAAGTCATGAACCAAGTAGCTGCTACAGTGCTCTATTAGCACCTAAACTTTGGTAAGAATACTACTATATTTATATACAGGGTGTTTTATTTTAGCTGCATCAAATTCAAAAAACAATGCCTGTGGCAGATAACACAGTTCTAATCCTTGATCTAAACTACTCGATGAGGTGGCCATTACTTACGTAAGAAATCAAAATGCTTAATTGAATATTTAACCAAATTACAATAAATAACTTTAATTAATTATTTACGGCACATATCTTAATCTACAAACTGTAGCTAATGAGTTTCCAAGGTGTATTCACTTCGAACAAATTTTCTGGGCTGCGCTAGTTTCAAGATATTAACTTTCAAAGTGTCTGACGAAATGCATTTGTGTTCCAGTTACTTTTGTGCTTCAATGCAGAAAACAGCGTTTTCTTTAAAAAGTTAACTGGAATGCCCATTCATTTCGTCGGACGCTTTGAAAATTATCTCGAAACTGGTTCAGTCCCGAAAATTCGTTCCAAGTGGATCGACTTGCGAACCTGCGGGCTGTAATTCGTATATAGAAATATGTGCTGTATTGGAATTAATTAAAATGTTAATTAGCATAATTATTTTAATTTTTCAATTAGGCATTTTGATTTCTCATGGAAGTAATGGCTGTCTAATTGAGTAGTTTAGGTCAAAGATTGGAATTGTGCTATCTGCCAATTTTGGTGCAGCTAAATTAAACACTGTATAGCGCATTGTTTACTGGGGCCTATGCAAAATATTGTTCGTAAAGAAATGAAATTTTAGCCATACATTTTTCTGTAAATAGTGTCTAGAAAGGTGCTGCAATTTTATAATTATTTGCTAGTTAATGTTAGCAATGACCAAAATAAGTGCACAGTAAGTAGAAAAGTGTAAATGTAATTAGAACAGCATTATAATACATTTTTTAAAAAAGGTGTAATTTACAACACACTTCATGTGTGCACATCCACTCAATTAGCTCGTATTGCACGCTACTATCCATTGCTGTGCCTCTTGGTCCATTATCGCACACCCCTTGCTTTTTCAGGGATGCGCAAGTGGACCCACACACACTGTGGCTATACACGCACCTGGTCATTCACAAACATATGCACACACTAGCAGGTCGTTCGGGAATTTTGCCATGCGCCATTCCTCTTCCCGTTAAGGCACTCCGCACGTCTGACCACCAGGGGACACACTCTCGCTACCTTCGTGTGCACAGCCATAAATAATGGCGGCACCATGCATCTGACATTGGTTGAAGTTCAGCATCTGTTCGTTCACGTTCCACCGAATGATATAGAAAGTTAGTATTGTTCTGCTACTGTGCTACAATGCTATGCTAAATTTTCATCTTGTTTCTTGCAGGTTACATCCTCCAGCAAGTTCAGGACGACAAATGTGCAGCTCAAAAGCAGCCTGTCCTCCATGCTAAGCAGGGAGATTAAGTAGCCTGGAAAGCAGGTGGTCCTGTAAATACAGGGTGTTTTTCTTTAGCTGCACCAAATTTTTAAAATTAGAAAAATATATACCTTGGTCACGTTAGCTTTACCATTCGAGTGTACGGATTGGCGGCCTCTAGATACAGAGCAATTTAGTCACTTAAGTGTGTAATTAGTGAAGTTAAGCTAATTAACTTTCTAATTATCAACTATAGGTGGCTACAGTAAATGAGTACTTTGGGGCCCGTCGTCGACACTACCTATCCCAACGATGAAATTTTGAATAGCGGAGTTCATGTGGGAGCTACACGAGCAATTAGTTCCCTTTGGCAAGCTTCTTGAAACCGAATTAGGCCGCAAAAAGAGCGTCTGTGTCGTCGATGTCACCGCCCCCCTGCCTTTCGTAACATCTCCGAGGTAAGCGCCAGTCCGGCCCCGCGAGCAGCTTGCATTATTTCCTTGCTATCTGCGGCGTTCGCAGTCGACGCTACAGACTGATATGATGCCGTGCCTGCAGTATCTAAAAGCCCAATTTAAGGAGCAGGGTTGGCGCTACAGCGCAACATGATGCCCAACAGAATGACGAAGTAAATTTGGTGGCCCACCGTCATTGAAGCGCTGGGCCACCGCTGCAGACAGACAGGAAATAATGCAAGCTGCTCGTTGAGCTGGACCGGCGGAGACGTGACGAAAGGGGGGGGGGGGGCGACGACACAGACGCTCTTTTTGCGGCCAGTTTCGGTTTCAAGGAGCCTGCCAAGGGGAACTAATTGTTCACGTAGCTCCCACATGAACCCCGCTATTAAAATTTGACTGTTGGGATAGGTGGTACTCATTTGTACTCAGTAGTCATTTGCTGTAGCTACCTATTGTTGATAATTAGAAAATTAATTAGTGTAACTTCGGTAATTATGAATGTAAGTGCTGAAATTGCTATCTATCTAGAGGCTGCCAATCCGTACACTTGAATGGTAAAGATAACGTGACCAAGATTCACATCTTTCTAATTTCAAAAATTTGGTCTAACTAAAAAAAACAGCCCGTATGTGCTATCTAGTCATGTTTGCGATTTCTATGTCAGCACATTCTTAAATAAATATGAACCAACTCAACTATATATACATCTGCTCATTTATTACCCTGTTTAATTTATAGCTGGCTCAACGGTGCAGCATTTGTATCCAAATGCCTGCATTGCTAGGCATCCAAGATTGATGGGCATGGGTAGACTTGCATATATAGAACGATGGATAGCCACTCATTGCCAGAAATGGTCTGCTGGAGTTTACATTACAACTCTTTGTAGTGACCATACTTTCATGTTGATAATTTGTGCCATGCAAATTGAGGAATGTTAATGTAGTACATAGAAAGCCAAGTGTGCAGGCATTCAGAAGGGTTACTAATGCACTGTGTTAGAATAGCAATGAACCAAAAAAAATCTATTGACCTGTGTACTGCAAACATTCGCTTGCATGACCAGCAATAGAGATATCTGCATTGCGGCCTTTAATGTCAACCTAATGTTAACGTTCAATTGCATGTCATTAGGAAACGCATCAGAAGCTCATGCGTCAGGTGCACATCAGAAACTCGTACGTCAGATGCACATCAGAAACTCATGCATCAGGTACTCTATAGAAATACGGTGGCCAATTTGTAATAGACTCACATTAGGAATACATCAGAAAGCGCATTAGACAGTCATTAGCCACTCAAATGATTCTGTTGCATAAAGACATCAGCCTCTCTATAGAAAGACATTAAATTTTTTCATAAGGGGAAACCACACTGCTTCTGTAAATGGCGGCACGGCGCCTTGTCAACTTGATCAATGCCTTTAGCCATTTCTCTAAAAATATGTATAAATTTTTTAAATGAAAGTTGGAAAATTCCTCTATGCGATTTTCTTTGAGAGCGCTGTGACTCCTTGGGCATACCGTGATCTCACGGAAGGATGAAACGGAGAAATCCTTTTTTCTCGGCAGCCACATCAACCATCTTGATGAGGTTTGTTGCATTTAAAAGGCGTTGAAGTCTAGTAACTTTATGAGGGGAATATTCAAATTAAGTCATCATTTTGTTTAGAAAACATTGAATACCTGAAAATTGCTATATTAAAAAAAAGTAACTCAAATATCAATAAGTTTACAACTTTGCAACTCCACAACAATAAAACAAAACAAAAAAAAATTGACAGCGCCATTCTCTAAACTACATTTAACACATCTAAAGTGGACAAAATTGATGTATTATACACGGACCTGAAATATGCAGCTAATTGGAAAAATATATGCAAGACTCTTGGAAAAAAATGACCTTGTAAACATTTTAACAATTCTATTTAAGTTTTAAATTCATAAATCAAGTTTGTCCGCTTTAGATGCTCTATCAGATGCAATTTGCCAAAGTAGTAATATATATTTTTGGTTCAAATTAACGGATTTGTAAACTTCGTGCAGCTATTTTTTTAAGCTGTCCAATTTGTGTCACTTTTCCTTTAAAAAATTGAGCCGGTAAATCGTAATTATTCTTCCTACAGTTGCTGTATAATTTATCTTTCTGCGTTTTACGTGTACTTAAGTACATCAGGAAACCGGAGTTGCCCCGAGTCAATTTGTGTCTTAATAATTTTTTGAGTAATTTGCATGCCGTTATTTATTCCGAGAGCGTGGTGCGTTAATCATCTGACTTTGTGAATCATCTGATTTTATGATTTTGTTATTATCTGTGTATGTTGTTCTTATTTTTAGATGCCTCAAGGGATATTGATTGGTTTTTTTCTGCTTTCTTTATTAGAATGTATATGAACTGCAATTTATTCTTTGTACTTTGTATTCAGATGTATTGTACGCCCTGCCTAAATCAGATGTGTTGACTTTGGTTGTTTTATTTATTTTTTCTCCACTCCTGTAATAGCCCTAAAAAAAGGGCTGACAGAATCAATAAAGAAAGAAAGAAGAAGAGCCAAATCTTCATCTAGAATACTAATTGTTTATAACAGCAGCAGTAGAACCAGCATATTGTACGCTATTATAGTAGTGACTACATTATTGCGATAGAAACAACATTACGCCACACGCTTCGTCAAGGTGTCATAACTTTCCGAGAAAGATGCGAATCTCCCAATTGCCGGGTTTTGCTTGTGGGTAGTTACAGGAAACAGCCTCCTCGGCGATCCCTGACACGAGCCAATCAATTATGTATCTAACTCCTGGGGTACCTTGCGTGGCAAGGCGTTAATTAGTAAAATCTACCTGGAAATGTGCCTGAGACTCCTCAAATCAGAAAGCGCAATCAGCAGTTGGTACTGGTTGAACATCTTGATGGGGTCGCGCGAACGACGACGACGCAAGGATAACACAAGGCTGTCCTGTCGTTTTCAGGGGTGTGCCAACATTCGAAACTTTCGAATAACGAATCGAATTCGGTCGTCGAATCGAATAGTCACTGTTTGTAAAGGCGAATATTTTTCGAATACGTTTCGAATATTTCACTACGTCCACTGCGACCATATAAACATAAAATTGGAGCAAATGTACGGTAAATTTTCACCCTCGCGGGCATAGTATAGACAAAAAAATTTCACCGACGATTACGATACTCCCTAATGCGAAATTTGAGCGCAGCTCTATACGTGTTATCATTTCGCGATATATTGGCTGGCGCGGACAATCTGTCTCGTGCGGCACGTTGCAAACGGAGCGAAGTGTGGCGCGAATGCCTCGTTAATCGGGAGATCGCGAGAGGCGGCACGTTGGTGACGCGTGGGCGCGATTCACAGCAGCCGCCGCAGACAGACCTCCGCTCATGCAGTGCTTTGCTTACATACAGACAACGCGCGCTACTCTGGCGCCATCTCGTAGCGATCGTCGCCACAAATCCGGTCTTGCGGGGCACTACGCTCTTCTTCTCACGCTTTCGCCATACCCTCCTCCTCCGCTTTCCGCCCCATGGTTCCGCTGCACCCTCCTCCTCCGCTTTCCTCTTCGCACTCTCTTCGCTATCGCCGTCTTTCATCTGCCGCTGCGCTCAGCTACAGTGTACTAGAATATACTACAGTGTACTACAGTGTACTATACAGTGTACTACAGTGCACTATAGCTCAGCGTTCGCTTTCATCCTTCACTGTGTTCGTTCGCTCGGTTACGAGCGACAACGCCGACGCCGCCGCACGAATGGGCGCCTAAGAGCTGCGCTCTATGTAACACGAGAACTTGCATACTGGAGCAGGTTACGTCACTTAGGTAGCCATACTTTACAGGCTGTAGAGCAATCATTCCCATTCTCTGAAGAGCCCTGTTCATGAGAAAAAACTACTTGTTTGCTCCTAATTCTCCATTTGTGCGTTTAATAAACAACGCTTCATAACGTGGTATGTAATGACAGAAACTTGCTAACCTTAAGAATACTGAGATGTGAACATCATTAATCGTGATAATGGCTATTCATTATTCGAAAATTATTCGATATTCGATTTGATTCGCTTCTGGCACTGTTTGATTAGTGTTGGATTCGGTCTCAAAAATCACTATTCGCACACCCCTAGTATTTTCCTTCCAAGTGTCGTCGTCGTTTGCGCTGCGCCATCAAGATACACTACATTGTCACGAACAGCCACCGCCTACTCGGCGTTGATGCTGACCGGTACTATACGGTGAAGCCAGGGCGCACAAGAAGAGTGTACGAATCTACACGTATCGCCTAAAAGCGGCTGTGGTGGCATGTAATATTCCGTGGCGGAGCTTTATACGTAGGCAGTATATCGCTACCGCAGTATGCAGTCGCTGTCGTAGAGTCCAAGCTCGCGCTGCTTGCTGCCGAACGTAAGGAGTATAGGCCGCGAATGGACGAACACACAAATCCTTTGGCTATGTGCACTACCCAAAGCACATAGCCAGAGGACTTTCCGTTATCGCGTTCAATATAAATTTGCAAAATACCACCATAATCCCACCTTTGAACGACGGGCTTGTTGGGTGCAAATTTTACGAACACAGCACGAATTATAATACATTTGCGTCGTTTTATTTGTATATGTTGTACATACTGTGTTCGTCCACTTTGTGCTCAAACTGCCCGTGGTTCCCGATTTATGGTGTCTTTCTTCCGTAGCTAATATTGGCGTGTCAATCCCCGCTGTGGAAGCATTACACAAAATGAAACCGATCGCCACTTGGCACGACCGATGGATGCAAACGGTACTGATTCATTTATTTATTCTTGATTTATTTATTAATGACGACCAGATGTTTGCGGAAAACTTGGCAGCAGATAAGTCGCCGGCTCTCCACAGCGTTGAACTGTTGAAAGAATGAAATGATGGCGTGAGGTGAAACGAATATTCTTACACCGACTAAAAAGTTCGATACCACACGCTGAGCAGTCATATGCATAAAACGTATAAGAAGAATAAACAACCCTTTTCATTACAGGAAAGGAAATTCGTACCTTTTATCCCATAGAAGCAGCAGCGAACCTATAAGGCGGCAAGTTAATAATAGAGTCTCGCTCACAGACGCCACTCTCATATTAATTTTTAAAAATGAGAATAAATATATAGCCCTTTTTCGCAGCCGTGTGAACCTTCTGCGCGTTTGCCAACTATAATGAAATTCGCGAGTGAAGGGAAGCTCCTTAGTTGGTACAATATTTTGCCGTGTCGCTCTTTTGAAAACGGGGCTTCTGCCAAGAGCTTTGCAACGGTGCCTCGTTTATCGTTTGACCCAACTGCTCTACACACCTTGAGAATTGAAAAGTCCTCACACAGCAGCTCTCCAAACGGTGATGCTCGCAAGCTCACCAGCGCTTTCTAGCTAGAGGGATGGCATTTCCTTGTCTCCAGGCGGCACACTTTTTCGTCGACGTATAGCATTGAAGAGCGGCCATCTAACACTTTTGTACGGAATGTTTTTTTTTTTTCTAACGTGGCGTAATAGTTGAGGCAAGTGATTGCTAAAGTAATAAGTAACCCTGTCCTGAAATTACCACCTGGATATAATTCGACAACTTATAAAACTGCCCAGCGAAAGATTAATTAATAACATTGAAGTCGGTTATGTTATCTATACTTGACTGTGGATAGCACGAATGCTTAAAAAAAGAAACATTCGCGTGTTAGCTCATTTCACCGCCGTACTTTCATTACAAGAATGCCTGCCCTGACGTCCAGACTATGCGCTCTCGTCAGAACATATTGTGTAAAACTTTGTGTTATGCAACGTTTAATGGGATGAAAGCGCTTTTTTTACTGTGACTGCTTTGTTGTTGTTTTTTTAAGCACAAAGTTGCTATCATTTTCGGGACAATAATATGGCAATTTTTTACACCTTGTGGCTATCTACGCACTTGCTGTTGAGTAAAATGTCACTCAAGGAAGTGAGAGAGAGAGAAATAGAAGGAAAGGCAGGGAGGATAACCAGACGCACGTTCGGTTTGCTACCCTGCACTCGGGGAAGGGGATATGGAGATGAAAAGAGAGAGAGAGAGAGCAGATAGAGAAACCACAACTCGCACAAGGTTCGCACCAAGTCTACACGCAGTCGCCATATGACCTGCCGACATCAGGTACTGCAACAACGCTTTCGTCGCTTTCTGTGCCATCGACGCGTACGGCCATGGTCCAAGGATCTTCATTTCCAAAAATGGTCTAGGGTCCAGCCGGTTCAGTGCTGTCCGGAGAGCTTCACACTCGACGTGGGGACAGATACATAAGATGTGTTCAATGGTTCCTATAGTTCCACAAGAGTCGCACATGGGCGTATCCCCCATTTCAATTCGGAACGAGTAGGTCTTTTTAAATGCCATCCCGAGCCAGAAGCGCCACAATACTGTCGCCTCAAAGCGGGAAACTTTTGATGGCACTTGTAGCTTTAAGGATGGGTCAAGTCTGTGAAGATGACACTTCGCGAGTCACTTTTGAAGGGCTCCAATGGCGGACATGCCCGGTTATATCTGAAAACTTGTCTATCCCCTCTGTCTTCGCCCTGAAGGTGAAATAGAAAAACGGTTACTTACTGCTCGCCTTGAGTTCGTCGTCATAGCAAATTTTACTGCGCGCAAGGCTTCTGGATATTTCAGACGATTATGAGGTAGCACTGCCAGCGGACCTTACTTTCGTTGATTAAGCGGTATATATCTACTGGGAAGCATGCTATAGGCATTCCATATAATACTCAATGTGAGTCGCTGTGGGAATGACGATGACACATTACGCGTCTGTCGTCAACTGGTTGCTTTCACAACAGCCTGCGGGGTAGGAAAGTAAATAACAAAGGTGCGCCGGGGGAAGAACGCGCGCCCCCGATCCACAGCGTCGCTGGCAGCACTTGGAAACGGTGAGAAAGCACGCGCACCATCCAGGTCGTCGCCGCATGCCGCGAACAACGAATCGAACAACCCACTTTTCGCGTATACGCCGAGAGCCTTGATTGGGTCCGAACCTGATCATATATGCCGACGGCCTGCAGAGAGCAAGCACAGACGGAATCGGCTCTCTACTTCTCGCCAAGGCAACGATCTGTACGGAGAGAAGAGGAGAAGCGGAGATTGAGAACGGAAAGCGGCTCGGTTGCCTCTCTTGCTCGGCTATGACGAGGACCTGATTGCGCGTTTCGTCTCGCATCGCGTGGCGGCGATAAAGATTGGCGAGCCGCAAGGAATGAGCAGTCAAGATGCGCTTATCCTCGACACGCTTGACAGTACGCGGAAGTTGGGGCCACAGAGCGAAACCGGTGGCGAGCGGAGGGAGAACGGCGCCTCGCCCATCAGCCGCGCGCGGGGCGGTATCGTGGCCCCTGCCGAGGGCGCGCGCCCCGGCGTGCCGGAGAGAGACACTCGGTTGCGGTAGTACTACGCCCCCGTTCGGTGCGCGGAACGAGAATAGAAAGTGAACTGCCCCCCCCCCCCCCCCCCCCCCCCCCCCTTCCTCCTTCGAAATGGGCGATGACAGTCGCGCGAGCTATGGGAACAGGTTTCAACATTACGAGGAGACCAGGTGCTCTTAGGTGCGCGACTCCTCTTCCTGTTCCCACCGCGAGGGCGCGCTGCCTGGCCGGCCCTCTAATGCTCTCTCCAGCCTCTTTGGTATACTACAAGTTCAACTTTTCCGTTCGACGAATGGGCCGCTGCTCATAGTGTTGCTTGAATTTCTTGATGATGGCTTCCGTATTATTTATTACTATCGCTGGCTCGAACATAAAATGAGATTTTGGCGTCTTGACATGACTCCGGATATGCTTTGTGCTAAATATGAACAAATAATGGATTGTTCAACAATGGCTAACACACCTGGTGTTTCAGTGAAAATCTTAAGTATTTTTCAGGACTATGCAGTGAAATTAAACATAGGAGTCATTATTCGTGCCGACCTACAACATAAATTGTGCGGTAATCATTGATCACCTCTTACTAGTCCATTTTCTGAATAACTACTTTGCTGAACATGTCCGAATTGCAGAATTGAAATTACTCAGTGTTCAAGGTATGCCTACTCGGATGAAATTCGGAAATATTTTGCAAATTTAGATATCCGCCCCCAAATTCTGCTAGGAAATACGTAGGTGTTCCACATAATTTTATACCGGCGTATAGGGTGGCTTCTTGTGAATTACGATAATTTTAACACCGATGCACACCATCGCAAGGTGGCGGAAGGACATTTGTAAAGTGGTCCTAGTCTCGGGGTGTGGGCATGCCTTGAGCAATAACTGGCATCAATTCCGCAGTTTTAACTGAGTTTAGCTATATAGATTTAAATGGATCAGGCGAGACCAATTTCTTTCCTGTATTAGTCATTGCTTCTCCTGTGCCAACCAGTTGAACGTAGCTGTTATAACTGAAGAAATGTTTAAGACACCGTACCTGGCTTATTCAGGCTACGTAATGGAAGGGGAAGGTTGAGCTGACCAACATATGTCGCTTAATCACAAGTATAGTAAATGTAATGTTACAAAGCGCGCATGCGCAATGTTTGTTCGGTTGGTCTCAAATATAGTGCTCGTGTGTTGCGCCAAATTTAGTGTAATGGGAAACCAGTTCTGAAACTTCACGTGCCAACAGCAGCGGCGTGACATACAGCCTATGGAGTGGAGGAAACAGCATTTAGTAGCACGTATACTGTTGATTTCGTGTCAGCCAATTCACCGCTAATCTTGAGGAACATGCGCCCAGCTTCTCGAGCTAACGGGGCACCGATGTGCTAGAACGTAGTAGCGCATGCGCTCCCCGTAACTCACATGATCATGGCAGGCCATGGACGGAGCTTGGATGGACGCATCGGGCGAAAGCAAATGTTGATACAGGCGCGCGTGCGTTTATCGCTCAATATGTCGCGCCATTTTCGTGGCGTTCCTACTGGACAGCGGCAGCATATTTCAGTGTTGCACTGTCAAACTGCCGTAGCACCTCCTGGCCAGCGCTGGTTCCCTGTATGTATATACAAGAAGGTCGAGAACGAAGCTCTCTCCGGCTCACGGTCTCCATCTTGAGGCACCTGACGGGTGACATCATCTCGTCAATCTGCGTGGGAAGGACCTGTCGGGAGAAGGTGACGAGTGTGAAGGACAGACGTTTGCTCCTGTTTGTTACGTGATGGAAATAGACCTGCCGATATTTTTTCGTGCCCCCTCTTCCCCTTCCCTTACTGTTTCTCTTTTATTAAAAAGTGGCGCGGAACTATCCGCTGTAGTAGTGGTGTAATACACGAAGTGCAATCTTGCTTTACATTTCAGGCTCGCAAAGGTAAATGAGCAAACGAGTTTTTGAAGGGATCGGTGAGAAGCTTTCTTTGCGAATCCTCCAGGACTTTCCTGAACGTCACGTGACGGCTGGGTGTAGCTGTTGTCTTTCTGAATAGCTCGCACGAAAAAAAAAAAATACTTATTCGATGATGGGATCGAACTTCGGTCGCCGAGCACACCAGCCCGATGCTCTAACCATTAGGCAACACTTCTTTTTTTTTGTTTCATGGTATTTATTAGGAATATAAAACGTACTTGCGTAAGCTATTTACATAGCGGCCAAAACAGCCATAGCCATGTATACATGCACAAAACAAACACTTCACAATACAATTATTACAGTAAACAGTACGTTCTATAAGACGGATGCAAAAGGATACACTGCATCAACAATGGATACCAGCCTGGTTGGAAGTCGCCTTGACCAAAAAAGTATTTCAGTTGTGAATTCATCCGAATGAAATGTGAATGCGACGATACGATTGGTTCAGCATTCCGATGTAACATGCGAGTTTTCGATAAACTGTGCACCGCCATAAGTATATATAGCAGCATGTCAAAAGGCACATCCTCACATTTAGGTGGCATAAGATATCGTATCGTATGAGGATTTATGTCAAGATCCTGTTTAAAAATCCTTTGGAGAACGTCCCAAAACAATATGGCGTCCTTGCAATCAATAAAGCTGTGTTCTATAGTTTCCGGTATATTACAGAGACCACAGCTAATCGACGATACAAAAATGACTTTCCTATACTTAACCAGGATTTAACAGGTAGCGTTTCCTTATGCACTTCGTAGAAGAATGTTTTGGAGTGTGGTAGGCATTTATATGAATGAAAAAGAAAGTGGTGCTTAAGAAATGACGTGCTTGCACGAGTCTGTATTAAGCCGCACTTTCTATTTCATTCACGGTACTTTTTACAGTGCACGCACTATTATTATTTCGCATCCTATTACCCGGTACTATTGCGCACCCTCTTCTTCTAGTGAAAAGTATTCTTTTGAAGAACTCCCTGGAAATGTAACAGCGTGTTTTTAGTGATATTAGGCCACACTCGCGTTTTTTTTCTTCTTTATTGCATGGGAATATCAGCAATATTGAGCGAACATTATTTACATTACATATAGACGCACAGACACGAGAAACAAACGCACACATGCTACACAGTCCAATGAAAGTTCGAAAACACAGGCAAACACAAGCGTCCAGATGCGAAAGCCACTCGGGAACGGGATCAAAGGTTTCGATCGCGCTATACTTGAGCAGCCTCTTCTCGAAAAAGTCGCAGTTTTGTCCCAAAGACGGAGCATCATTTGCGATAGCAAATTAGTAGAGCTATGCGGAGTAAGGATGGTAGTTTTATCGGCTGCATAAACTTGGACACATTCGCTTACTAACTGAATTAACAAGCATGGTGTCAGCGCGCACAAGCAAACATGAATACATCACACTCGATGACCGCAGACAACCACTGTAAAAACGCTGGCGTGAGCAAGCGCGGCTGCAGCAGCGAGCGAAGGTTCGTGCGGTCCATCGCTTCAACGGAAACTGAGCGGCGAAAGCACAGCGAATGCAAAGGTAAGAGCCTAGTGGAGATCGCTTTCAAGAGACGGTGCGCGCAACAGCCCGCAGCCGCGTAAACTACAAGTACGTAGTTAGTGGCAGAGTAGAAGCCGCACTCCCTCCTTCCCGCGCTACCTTCCCTATTTCTTCCTTTCGCGTGGGAGATTGAGTAGCCAGTTCCCCTTGCGCCCGGTCGCAAGATACGTATTTGGTGCCCCAGCTAAACGTCGATTCTCCTCCCTCCCTCCAATATCCCCACGGTCTTTCGTACGACGGAAGACATCGCGCTTGCTCTCCGCCATGCGTTCGCTCTCCATGAAAGCGCGCGTCTCTCGCGCGCTTTCACTCGCACATACAGCATACGGCGCGCGGCGACGGTTTTATCGCTCTTGGACTTTACACGGAACCTCACGGCGACGCCGAAGGCAGAAATCCGCTTGGAGTGTCCATTGTCGAGCGAGGGGGCTCGACGTGCCTGATAAAATATGAACTAATAATATAAACAAATCATATGAAGTATTACTGACTGCCATTTTGAAAGGGAGGAACCGAATAGCGTAAAATGTGATAGGAAGTTATAGTTTGATAGTTCTTTGTAAAATGCCCCAAAAATAAAATATATCACGGCAAACAATAACACAGTGTTCTCTTATCTCAGGTCGGTAGCAAAGTCTACAATTTGCATTCCAGGGCACATATGCTCTTTTTCCTTGAAGCCATATCTTTACTGCCAAGGTAGAAGTGCGCAGCTAAAAGAAAAATGTTTTCGCTGCTGGCGATGTACACATTCTACGAATACGGCGTAGAACATACCAAATAGAGACAAAACAATTCACCGACGATTCTTGCCCCTTTGCCTCTACTAACCTATACAGTAGAATCTCGTTCATACGTTTTGGGAAAAAACGCGAGAAAAAACGTGCGATCCGAAGTGACAAAAAAAAAGTTCACCAACGATTACGATACTCCCTAATGCGAAATTTGAGCGCAGCTCTATACGTGTTATCATTTCGCAATATCTTGGCTGGTGCGAACAATCTCTCTCGTGCGGCAGGTTGCAAACAGATCGAAGTGTAGCGCGACTGCCTCGTTAATCGGGAGGTCGCGAGAGGCAGCCCGTGGTTGACGCGTGGGCTCGATTCACAGCAGCCGCGGCAGACAGACCTCCGCTCATGCAGTGCTTTGTTTCCATATATGGTATCGGTGGCGTCATCAGTGAATAGACGGCGCGCGCTACTCTAGCACCATCTCGTAGCCATCGTCGCCGCAGAGCCCGTCTTGCGCGGCACTACGCCTTTCTACTCACGCTTTCGCCATACCCTCATCCTCCGCTTTCGTCCTCGCACTCTTTTCGCTATCGCCCTCTTTCATCCCCCGCTGCACTCCGCGTTCGCTCTTTCATCATTCGCTGTACTCGTTCGCTTGGTTGCGAGGGACGCCGATGCTCGCCGCACGAACGGGTGCTTAAGAGCTGCGCTCTAACACGGCTTTCAGTATATCGGTTCAGGGAAAAGGTTATGCACAAGTGCTACATTAGTGATGTTCCATCAACGCTAAACAAGTATTCTAGAGGGAATCTAGCTTTTAAAGATAAAATCGTGTCAACAGTTTCTTTTAAGAAGCCTCATTACGGCAATTCTTGAACAACGCTTGTCATGACAAAAATAAAAGGCAGGAGGTGTGAATTAGGACGTGTTCGAATAACCGCAAGAATAAATTGATGACGGACGTTTTTAAAGGAATATAATCACATGACCAATTGTTGCACAAACAAATGCACAAGACTGAGGCCTCCCTTCTCAAGTGAAAGAAAAAGGTCGTCCCTTCTCATGGCTTTCCATGATGAACACCAAGTAAAACATGCAAATATTCTATGAAACTCCTGAATATGGATGCGAGAGCAGTGCAAGACCTGCAGAACATTCAGAAGCGAGAAATATATTGCATGCCTCAGCTATGGCAAAAATGCAGAGGTCACGTCCCTGCCATTTTGTCACCTTTCGAGGGATAGTGGTTATCGCGGACGTCCATTGAGAACCACTGTTACGGAAGTTATTGAGAGGCACACCAAAATATTGCAGCGTAGACTGATTCCAATGAATATTCGAGAACGCAGACATAGTCAGAGCTCATGTCTAGCCAAAACCACCTACTTTTATCAAAATTCGCTAGCTGCTGCAGTTTCACAGAAACACAGGGTAGTGTTTATTGCCTCATCTATACTGGACTTATCGATGCAAAAGACGGTAATATCATCCGCATAAGCTAGAACTTTAACTTCCTTATCTGCGTACCTGTCCTCTTTAATGCTTAAGTTAGAAGACATAGTTAAGCAAAACGGTTAAAAGTAAAGGCGAGAGTGGAAACAACCTGACGGGCGGATGACTGTCTTGCATTATATCTGAAAGGGAACGGTTCACAATTAACTTTGTGGTGTACTGTTTCTAACAAAGTGCTATACCATTGTATAATCCATCATCTAAATGAAGATGTAGCAGCCGAAACAAAAAATCAAACTCAACGTTATCAAAGGCTTTGGCGAGGTCAACCTGAAAACGAGCTACTTGATCCACTCAAGGACTGATCGTGCCATACGAATATTTGTCTGTTAGACTGTCCTCGAATTTCGCATGTGTGATGATCACCTACTAATTTAGAAATAACTCTCCACAACCTAATTGTTAGTACTTTTGCAAATATTTTATAGTCGACGTTACATAACGACAGCGACCTACATCCGTTTACTCTCTTTATTGCTTCATTATCAGTGCTCTTTGGAATTAAAGTTTTGTGGCCCTGATAGAAAGAAAGAGGAAGCTCGCCATGTTTATAGGCTTCTTCTTCCTCCTTTCCTCTTTCTATTCACCCTTTCCCTTACCCCCAATGGATGGTAGCAAACCGGACGCTGCTCTTGTTGACCTCCCTGCTTTTCCTTTCCTTGCTTTTTCTTTCTCTCTCTTTAAAAAGCTGCTCAAGAAAAGGACACAAGAATTCCTGAAATTTTGTATAAAATTCTGCACTAAGGCCATCAGGGCCCGGCGTTATTTCTTTTTTTTTTCTGCTGAGTTCCGGTTGCAAACTTCATTTCTTCCTGAGTTATTGGCCCATCAACGCTGAGTCGATCATCTTCTTGTAAGTGTGGCATAAGGGAAACAAGTTGATCAGCTTTTTCTTCGTAACCATTATGAAGCCTAGCTGCAGTGAGGATATTTTTATAATTATCTTCAAGTACGGTTCTCATTTGCGACGCTTCTGTGTATACAGAACCACCTGATTCAATTTGTAATATTTGCTTGGAAAGCGCGTATGGCTTTTTTTATCACCCAGAGCACGTTTTGTGGGCTCCTCATCTGTGAAACGTGTGCGGGAACGCACCAGTGCCCTGGGCCTCTGTACACTTCAGTCTCATATTTCTGGATTTGGGCCCTTAATGCATTTATCACATCCCCATATAAAGCTTGGCTCCTGGCTTTCGAAAGCGTGCCGCGTGTGAAGTAGATACTATAAAGGTGATATTTTTGAGCACTTTTTCTTTCACGTAGCTCACATGGAATAGCAGTCGCTTCATATTTGACTCTCTCTTTGAACATTTCCCATTGAGCAAACAGTGGAAGCTGTCGACATTGTGTTATCTCTAGTAACAATTCTTTGACCTTTGACCTCTAATATAAGACGCATGTTAAAGTTTCCACTATTCCAAGTTTCTAGACAATTTACAGAACTTTCGCCGACCCTATGAAACAGCTACTAAACAATGGTCTGTGAAAAATACAGGCTTCACGGCTTAGTTGTGAATCTGAGACAAGAGATTTCTCGAAACAAGAAGATGATCATGTCGAGCATCAGAGACGCCTTGAAAGTGCGTAAACCGTGCCACGAAGGCGTGCACGCTCCCACGTCTATTAGATTGCGGTAATCCATAATTCCTTAAGCAAAGCAGCACTTGTATCATAACGATTCGTTATGTATGAGTGACCTCTGGCGTCCCAAACATAATAAAAGTCTCCCAACACTACCGAATTTCTGTCAGCGTCTAGGAGTGGAGCAAAAAGAGAGGAGAAAAGCCTTCCTGTTATTCACATTTATGGGAGCTTAGACTCAAATAAACCGCCAATTAGAGGAACGAAAAGGGAGGTCACAACATATAAAAAGGTATTCCCAATCAACACGCAGCGAAAATGAAGTGTGAATCAACTGCTTCCTAACTTACAAAAAGGACCCAGAGGAAGCACCACAGGCTTGACTAACGCATGCCTTACAATCTGGAAGAAAAGTTCACAGCGCAAGGTTGGCATCGCTAATCGACGAAACCTTGGTTTCTTGCACTGTACCCAACACCAATTTCGTGTTGCCTAAGCACGTGGAGTATCTGCCGCTGAAACCTTATAATTAGGGTCCTTCGTTTTCGGGTTTTTTATGTTTTGAATTTTGGGGGTAAAAATCGGGTTCTATTTCGAAGGAATAAAACCGTTGAGAAATGGGGTATTTTTCTTGTCTGGCATAAAAACCGCTGAGAAATTGGGTGTTCTATTGTTTGGCAGCCCAAAGTTCGGGGATTTTTCTCCTAACTTGTACAAACGATTAACGCAACCAATAGTCTCCCTTTGGACACAAACGTCCTATTTAGGCGAGCGAAATCACTCAAAGGAACATGTAACGGCAAACCGAGCTGCTCGCACATCATGCGATGAGCTCATTTCTACAAGTCCTCGTTGTCAGGCATTATTAATATATTTAAAAGAAACCACATTAACAACAACAACAAATACAGACGGTTCTGGCGATCTGTTCTTTTGTTCTCTGATTTTTTTAGCAAAGGAAAAAAAGAAAAGCGAGAAATAGTGCACGCGGACATGCTTCGCAGGAGGTGTGGTGCTATTCATTAATTATGAGAATAATTAATTCTTGACATGCGTTATCTTGTGCATTAATTAGAAGCATTTCTGTGTCCATCCTAGGGGGAGGGAAAGGGACCAGTTCGGCCTTTAGTCCTTGTCTTATTTTGCGGGTTCTCAGCACAACTCCTTGCAATAAAACTGATGAAGTACCAACTATAGACGAATCATCCACTCTTCGTTCAATATAATGTGTTTGACTAAACATCTGCTCAATGCCACAGCTACCATTCGCGATGCGGAGCAACGTCATGCAGCGCTGCGTTCATTCGCTTCTCAGTGCATTACCGCCGTTTGCATGTATGCGACGTGCGGGAAATGCGATGCAATGCACCATTGATGAACCGGAACACATGTATTTAAACGCGGCTACTTTTCGCACAAATGTTAAGCGACAACAAGGCATTTACCATATTCACATATTAATAATATTCTTAATGTGGTATGTCTATGAACACTTGCTCGCAAAAGGTGCGGGCAGCGTTAATTAGTTTTGCAGCACATGAACGTATTATCCTTTACGAAAGGGCGAACTTCAGAGAGAAATCTGGTTTAAACTGATTTGTAGAAATATTGTTCCGGGTGCGAAAATCGGGAAATATTGGGCTTTACCCGAAACCGAAGGACCCTACTGATAATCCACAGCCCACGCACGTTGAGTGTCGCTACACTTAAGGGAAAGGTGAAGGCGGTATAGCCATGCTGCTCACCTAAAGCTTTTGTTTTTCATCGCTCTTGGCCACAGGCGAATATGTGGCTTTGCTGCGTTTGCACCTCTTTGTGGCACCCTATTGTAGATGCAGATAAATCGCACGTATACTTCTATTGTTTATAAGGCCAACTAGCTCTTTGAGATGATCGCCGCATGTGTCACAGCACGGGTGAGAGAGAGCACATGCGTTTGGTCAGCTTGCAACGGGCATGGTGTGGTTCGGGTGAGGGCCTTCGGTATGACCTTGCACTGACATTGCAATAGCAAAGAAACTAACACAGGTTTCATCACTCTTTATGCATTTAAAGAAACCTTCGCTGTATGTAGATTCCACTGAGATGCGTTGTATCTGCCGCAATTTTTTCACAGAGGAGTAAGCAACAAACGGCGTCATATTATTCGCATGAATCAATTCCACGGAGAGTGCGCATGCCAAACGCAAGCGCCGCAAGCGTAATGCCACGAAAAAGTGTTCGTCAAAAGTTGGAACGGAACAATAATTCGCTCATTTTAAAGTCAGAGGGAATGGAGTGAGTGAGTGAGTGAGTGAGTGAGTGAGTGAGTGAGTGAGTGAGTGAGTGAGTGAGTGAGTGAGTGAGTGAGTGAGTGAGTGAGTGAGTGAGTGAGTGAGTGAGTGAGTGAGTGAGTGAGTGAGTGAGTGAGTGAGTGAGTGAGTGAGTGAGTGCAGACAGCAGAGGCCTGTTTCTAAAGGCGAGCGTTCACTTATAAGCGCCATCAAGAAAGTTCTGCCTTCGTGTGAGAAGGTGGCTTACCAAGCGTTCGCAAGACAACTAGGCAGGTATGATGTAACGCTTCTATCCCAATTCTTTCCCTTTTCATGCTTCGTCAGTGGTCTGAACGGCGCTGCGCCGACGCAATCACGAGGATCGGCCGGTTGTGAGCGGTGGATGATAATAAAGAAAAGGAGTCGCTACATTACACCGGCCATGCGGCGCGCATACTGGCGATCGAACGACGTAGTCGCGAATCGAAACTCAAATCAAACGCAAGTTTCGCTTTCATCCAGGCAGTTTCGACTGCACCGAGGCGTGCTTTAGCCCTGACCGATCGAGGGTACGTAGCCGGGTGACAGGTATGCACAAAAGCTCTCGGCACTGCAAGAAGCACCGATCGTGGCAGAACTGGCGTTGGGTACACTTTTCAATCTACCGGTGAGGCAAGCGTTTGTCGGTGAAACACCTGCGCGAGGCCTATCAAGCATCTCTGCGTTCAGCTATACGGAACGGAAAAGACCGACAGGTTTCTCGCCTCTTAGCTTGCATGCGACACACGCGCCTAATCTCGCTCGCTGCAGCCGCTATGCACGCCGCAGTGCCCTGGCGGCTATGCAAGATGCGCGCGCAGATTACGGCGGCGTCGGCTGCCAAAGGGTCACCGTGCGGCCAGTGCGCGCGGGGGATGCCCCCCTGGGAGGATGCAGCGGCGCGCGCGCATTAGGCATTCAGAAGCGCAGTGCGCAGCCGAGGCGCGCGGGGGCCTCCATTATCCTCGGTTTTGATCTCCGTGCGCACATGTCATTCGGCTCGTCACCGCTCAGTCGCGAGCGGCGAAGGCGGCAGCAAGAAACAAGGCGCCCACTGGTCACGTCGTTACCTGTATGACCGCCGCGGAAACGGGCATCCATCTCTAGACTGGTTTAATTCTCGTATCCGCGCGAAAGGGGCGACATGCACTGGCCCCTGAACCCCCCCCCCTCAGTCCCGACAGTTCGCGCGCCTTATGGGCCGGCGAGCTCAAGACAAACGGGACGTCCGCTGGAATCTCTGCCGATTTGCCACGCCGTCTCTCAGGCAATTTCCCGAGCTGGCAGCGGATGTCAAACGGTGCGCTCTGTGAAAGCCCGCCTTTCGCCCGCCGGCGCCCGGTTTCCCGGCGGCATCAGCCGTGATCGCCGCTGCGGCATTCCGGCCGCGGTGAACGCGTGCTCCTGTTGCCGGCTTGCGAAAGCGTCGAACGGTGCGGGGAGCCTTCCTCGGGGGACGACGCGCACTTCTGGGCCTCTTCCCCATCTGACTCTCCGGAGCAACTCGCATGGCGCCCGCCTCGCAAAGTTCACAGACACGAACGAGCGCCGGTACGTGTCATCACGGTTAAATTTACGGACGAGCCCTTGCGAAAGGAATGGTTCATTTTGCTTTCATAAAGCACACGATTTTTTTTTCCATCATGGTGACCTGCATACTGCGCATTCAATCTTACGCTTTCATTGTTTTAGGTTTTCAGTTGTGTTGTATTCACTCCAACGGCTCTCAGTGTACAAGTGGCTCCCATTGGACGCGCCACATTCTTCATGCCCCTATAGATGGCTTGTACTGACGTCATCAAGGCAGCCATCTTGCGGTACAAGCAGCACAAGCACGTCGACCAGCCTCGTAAACAAGTAGCATCACAGGCGCGTCTTGCGCCGAGCGACAAATCGATAGAGTAATCAGGTCAAAAACGGTCGCCTTCAAAAAGCAAAACAATGTCCGCGTGACATTATAGTGCGCTGACGGCATCGTGACCGCCATGTTTGGGTAATAGCTCCGCGAGAAGGAGCCTCCTGACGTCACGTAAAAACTATCTATAAATAAAGAGGCATGAGCCGCAGCAGTGGCTTAGTGGCTATATGGCGTTGCGCTGCTAATCACGAAGTTTCGGGTTCGATTCCCGGCCGCATTTCGATGCGGGTGAAATGCAAGACAGTTTGTGTACCATGCATTGGGTGCACGGTAAAAGAACCCCAGGTGGTCAAAATTGATCCGAAATTTTTCACTATGGCGTGTCTCACAATCAGATAGTCGTGTTGGCAACGTAAATCTCCAGAATTAAGTTTTCTTTAAAGAAACGTAACGGCAGTAAGAATAATAATGTAAAAATAATAATGCAATTGCGCGAAACTGCCCTATCATAGCTGCTTTCGCCAAGTTTGTAGGTTCGAGTATACCTCGGGCACGACGTCATGGCACAAATTTCTTGGTCGTATAGTCAAATGGTTTTGTACTCGGTTAACGTGTTACAGTGGCCGCAACTTGGGTATATGGGGTAAACTTCTTCGTTGAGAACTTAAGAATGAGAGGGGACAAGAGGGAGATCAACTTTTAGCGAATACAAGTGTTCCGGTTCAAGATCCCCAGCGGAAGCTGAGTTTATTGGGTACCTTTTAGACGGAGGTTCACAGTATTATATGTACTACATGGATTTTGAGATCGTCATCCGAATGTAATTGAGCGAAAGACCTCAGAGACCTTATTGGACGGTACTTTAACTCCTCTGGCAGCCGTTCCGAGTGCAGCTATATAGGTTTATGTTCACGCAAGAGCTCGTTTCTTTGGTGACCGTGAGGTTCATCACTTAACCTAAGAATGAACGAAAGCAAGAGAGAGAAACAAGGAAGGACATAGACACATTTCGCAACCTTAAGTCACTTACTCAGCAAAGCTGTTAACTATAGGCATAATGGTTCTCGCTTATTTCGCAGTACGTAGGGAACCAGCTTGCCTAATGACATGAAAAATGTAGACATGGCTCATAAAACGATGCGCAAGAGACAAGCCCAATAATGTGCTGCCAACATTTCGTCTTCATGTGCAAATGGAGAGAGAGAGAAGTTACCGCTCCTTACAATATTTCCGAGCCAAATGAAGTTTCCATCTATCTATCTATCTATCTATCTATCTATCTATCTATCTATCTATCTATCTATCTATCTATCTATCTATCTATCTATCTATCTATCTATCTATCTATCTATCTATCTATCTATCTATCTATCTATATATATATATATATATATATATATATATATATATATATATATATATATAAGGGAAATGCAGGAAGGTTAACCAGGCTGAGCACGGTTGCTTACCACAAGAACCATAAAAACGTGACAGGTACGTCTGTCCGCGCAGTGTAATCACTATACCTTTTCAGCTGCTAGCTCTACTGAGGAACAAGATGAAATGTGCCACACCTCCGATCTCACCACTAAAGCAAAATGTGGGGAAGCGGATCAGCCTGTTCTCAAACCAAGCCTGTGTGTAGGCGCAGCTAGCACTAACGTGATGCAGTTCTAATAAGCCCTTCTTGAGAGAGCGATATTGAATTGAATTGAATTTTGGGTTTTACGTGCTAAATTCACGATTTGATAATGAGGCACGCCGTAGCGAGGGACTTCGGATTAATTTAACCACCAGGGAATCTTGAACGTGCCCCCAATGCACGGGACACGGGCGTTCTTGCAATTTGCCCCCATCGAGGATTTGATCCCGTTACCTCGTGCTTAGCAGCGCAACACCATAGCAGCTGAGCCACCGCGGTGGGTGAGAGAGTGAGATGCGTTGATTAAATAATGCATGGTAAACAATGGCAAGCATATACGGCTAGGCGAACATCTGCAGCACCCTTTAATGGGTTCTGGAGACTCCCTCTCAGTAAGTTTAGACAACAAAACAAAAGAGAAAACACGGTAATAAAACAGTTCTTCGGGTTCTCTATATCATTCCTTATATACTCGTCGTCGCATGTTTCGTCGCCTTCTCGCTTTGTGATGCACGGCCCGAACAGAGATGCCAAGTGCTTATCGGTCTTTTTCCCCGCGCTAGCCCCAAAGCATCGCCGACGTGCTTCGCGTATAGGTAGTTCAACCCCCGTCGGTTGCGCAACGGTGTATTCGCGCCCGGCGCGACGAGCTGTTCACGGGGAGGAGGAGCATGTGCGGCGAACAAGGTTCGGCGCCGCCATCATTCATGCATCGCCGCGGCCGCCCTTGCGGTTGTCAACCGACGACGACGCGCCCGCGGGTATCCAGAGCAGCGAAGCCGGCGGCAACAGGTTCCCACGGCGGCGCGTGTCCCGGTGCCAAAGGCCAAGGAAGCAGTGCCCGCACTGTCCGCGCGCCGGTCCCGAGCAGCGGCGGACCACAATGCAGATCACGTTTCGGCCCGATAATTATTATTCGAAACAAATGCACGGAATGCTGGAATGAGGAGGATTCCAATCGGCTCGGTACACAATAGGGCGCTCGGCCTTCCCGCTGACCTGGATCATCACCGCCAGATTGGCCGCTTAATAACGGCCGGATATCAACCTTCGCGCGGGCATTAACGCAGTCAGCCCCATTGTTCGGCATGCCATCGGCAGCCACCATGCCGGTTCGCGCGCGGCCGCGCGCGCTCATCGCGTCCCGCGAGAGCAGCGCGAAAAACGAGTCCAGCGCCCGCCGCTCATTGAATTTCATTTGGCCCCGCGCGGATGCCTTTCCCGATTCTAGATGAACGCGCCACTTCGGGGTCTCGGAGCGCGCACCGGCGGCGCGACGCGCCGCGCCGGGGAGCGCACGCCGTGTCGCGTCCGGGGGCCTTCGTTGGCGATGCGCTCCGAATAACTGGCCCTGCGCGCGGTCGATCACGTTTCTTCTCGGACACAACCTCTGACCAGACTCGTCATCTGCTTATGCGCCGCTTGAGCGAGTGCTAATGCGCGCGCCGCCGCTACCGAAACTGGGTCGGCACGAGAGAGCGCCATTCCGCATGCATTTATTTACCAACGGTGTGCGCGCGGAGGCCCCTGTGTTCGATTTCCTGGGCCGGCGTGCACTTAACTCAGCGCACGGCGCGCATTATCTGGCCGAAAATAAAGGGACAAGGTTCGCCGAGAGAGAGAGAGAGAGGTGCCGATCCAGAGCGCCGGCGTGATCTGCTGGGCGGGATGCGCGGTGTCAGAGTTCGAAGCCGGCCTGGCGTGATTAATAGCTCTTTTATAAGGCAACGGGATCCCTAGCGGTCGTGGACTCCGGAGGCTCATGCGCACAGGGTCTCGCGCCGCTTGTTACGCCAATAGGGCTGAATCGGCCTCTGCCGCTCATTGGGACCTGCTATATACCATAGAGGCTGCATATCAGATCAACACGTACACACTGCGCTCAGTCATACACCTCTGAGCAGGGCGCTCGCGGTTTACGTACGTCGCTCACTCGCAAGGAAAGATGTACAACCTTATACTGCTGTCGTGCACGTGCATCCGCAGTAGCGACAAGTTTCCTCTGAACTCACTCTTAGCAGTTTATGTAATGACACGCACTGCTGCTCCTCGAGCCTCACGTTTACTCGACTGTGCAGTCACGCTGTATTGTTTAACCACTCATGCAGATGGAGGCTTAACTAAGACAAAGAGTGAGCCAAACACTTGCGTACCATGACAACTAAGAGACAAACATGCCACAAGGATGCTCTTAGCTGCACAACATACTCCGTGGTGAGCATCCACGAAGGATAATTTTGGTGAGTTCGATGTTGATCGCTGAGCCAGTTGAGAGCTAGCTGCCAGGACATTTAGTAATAGACATGACAACGTGCGCTCGGCTATCAGGAAAAGTTGTCATCGCACCATAATTTCCTGATAAAACGCCAGTAGCTGCAAATAATTTCTACTAGAAACGTAATTTAAGCCAGATAGGTAGAAACTCAAGAGCGAGAGAAAGGATGCATAGAAAGGTAGGGAGGTTAACCAGAGGTAGTTCCGGTTGGCCTCCCTGCACGGGGCGAAGGAGCAGGGGGACAAAAAGAGAAAGAGAGTGGAAGGGGCGACAGAGAGAAAGAGAGACGAGCACAAACAAGCCGCGTACACTATAGAGCGGTATATGGGGCGGCGTTCTTAAAGTCTATCATGAAGGCCCGTAGACCACAGGAACCTTTGTAACGCAAGTAAGGCCTTCAGCGCGAATGCTCGTTTGGAGCGCTGACCTAAAGCTTTTAGTTCCGTTAGTGGACGATTGTACAATTTGCCCAGCACTCTACACAGCACTTGTCTCTCCGCACTATAGCGTGGCCAGACACAGATAATCTGTTCGAGCATCTCATCGCTGCTGCACATGTCGCACGTGGGGCTGTTGGACATTCCGATAAGGAAGGCATATGAGTTCGTAAATGCAACGCCTAGCCCCAAACGGTACAGCATGGTCTCTTCACGTCGGGGTAATCCAGGCGGTAGATGCATCCGTATAACCGGAGACAACGAACGCAAACGACACATGGTGAAAGTGTTCGAGTCCCACAGGGGCAAAGCACATTCACGGGACGTCAATCTCATGCACTGATTGGTGCAAAGAGCAAGGAACAAGTTTTCCCCCTACATGAGCATCAATGATTCTTGGGATTCTTCGAGACATTATATGCTACATGAAGCAGTAAAAGCAATAATCTCCACAGCATCAGCTGGTGAGCAGACTTGTTCGAATCCTTTAGACGGCTTGTCGTGCGCTGTTCTTGCGGCCATTGTTAGCCGCTAGCTACATATAGCTGCAAAACGCCCACCGTCGTGGCTCAGTGGCTAGAGGACTAGGTCGCGGGTTCAATTCCCATGCAGCCGCGGTGGCCGTGTTTATTTGGCTGCGGAATGCAAAAACGCTCGTGTGCCGTGCTTTGGGGGCATGTTAAAGAATCCCATTTGGTCAAAATTAAGCCTGATCTCTTCACTACGGTGTCCCTCATAACCCACTAGGCAGTTTCGGGACTCGACAATTTAATTTTAACAAATCATGCAGTGCACGAGCAATGTATACGGTTTCGCGGCTTTCTTCCTCATATACACACTGGATGCTACAAATTCACGCGACGTTTGTCATTTTACTTGTATCCTCATTTACTCGCTGTATCGTGTATAGCATTCGTTATTCCGGGATCTCATCCTGGCGGCGGAGTCGTGGCGCAGAGGTGTGTGTGTGTGTGCGCGAGCGCACGCGGATTCTGGCAGCCGCTCTTCTGCTCCGAGGGCCACCGGAAGAGAGGCCGGCCTCCCCGCTCCGGCTGCCAAAGTCGTGCGCATGCACCACTTTCGTTCAAGTGCCACCGTCAAAGAGCGGCCGTATTTATCAACATTAAGGAACACGCAACGTCGGTGGCGTTCCTTCTCCTCCGTGTAATGTGCGCCAGCACGTTCATGCCTTTCTAATTGTGCCGTAAAAGCGAAGCGCGCGCCAATGAGTGTTCGTGAGTCATGCGCGGTGTTTCGCCCCGCGCACAGTTGTGCCGCGGGAAGGCCTACCGAAAGGCGGGAAGGGTTGGCAATACGTGCGCGTGTAGGGAATGGGGGGAGATGGCGAGACGCTTGCTACGAATGCAAACGTGCTAGTGCGCTAATGCCAGCCACCATTGAAATTGAATTATATTACGGGGCTTAGCATCCCAAAGCCACGATACATTATGAAAAGGGGAAGGGGTGGGGGGGGGGGGGGGAACTCCGGATTGACTTTTGCCGCCTGGAGTTTTACCCCCTCTTTAACGTGCTCCTATAGCTCTCGTTTGGGGCATGAAGTTCAACTGCATCAGCTGGGGCCTTCTGTAGCGATTTCAACCGCGCAAGCCCGGGTTTCTTTAGGCAGCCCGCAGCGGTGTCTCAGCTGTAACTATGGCATTCGGCAACTGCATGCGCACGGCAAGGTCGCGCGCCAACTAATTCCAATGGGGGCAGAACGCAAAAAGCGCACATCTGCACGTTGAATAAACCGAGCTGGTTAAACTTAATCCAGAGCCCTCTACGTCGGACGTTAAACCCAACATTTTAATTTCTTTAGGTCCACTGGGACTCGGCCGTATGGCGCTGCGCTCGTACGGCCAGGGGTCGATTTTGCGACCGAATACAACCGGACATTTGTTGAAGCTATCACCAGTTGTGCAAGCTAAAAGGGGGGGGGGGGGGGGGGGGAAGCAAGAAGTTGACCGTGTGCAAGAAATTGACAAGAACAAATGTCACTTTTACCACTCCTCGCCCTCGCTATCTCTCTCTCTTTGGGATCAGCTATGCTGAATTTTCAAACTCTGCATCTCAGTCATACACCTCTGAGCAGGCCGCTCGCGATTTACGGACTACGTTGTTAAATAATCGAACCCTTAAGAAGGTCCTTCTGTACGCGACGATTTTCTCTTTTCACTTTAACTCGCCCTCTGCCCTCGGCTTCAGGCTTCATCGTGACACACACGTCGCCTCCGATGCGCGGTGTATGCGGCGTCTTCAGCGACGAAGAAGCGCATCTGCTCCGCGTATTCAGAGGGCAAGTGGCCGCGTGCGATGCATTGCGCGAGACCGGGGCACTCTGCCTGCGCCGCGGATTCTCTTCTCTGCCCCGTGCGTGAAACATGCTCCGTGCACGGAGTTCGCGTGGAAGGCCAGGAGAGCGGCCGCAGCAAGAAAGGGGGGCGCCGAAGGCCGCGGGAACTCGACGCAAAGCGGCCGCCGCCGCGGCCGGCAGCAGCAGCCTTGGGCGGCGTGAATCGGGCCCGGTCGTGATCGTCACTTAATTCCGAGGAGGGGCTAAATTGTGGTCCCCGCCGGCGAGCGCTTTTAGCGTTCATTAAAAGCCCCGTCGGAAGGCAGCGCCGAAACCGGATTACAAATCCGGATGCTTTGGGTAATCTAATTTGGCGTCACGTAGGAAAAGGTCGTGACAGTAAGGCACGCTTCTCTGGCGCCCATGCTCAGGCGTGAAGAAGCGACGAATAAAAACGAGCGGGACTGCCGACGCTTTCTTCTTCGGCCTTTATTACTGCTCTTTCTTTTCAGCCTTTCCTGTGGGGCCTCTTTCGGCTCGTGGTGGTTCCTCATCCTCCGTCTCGAGCGCAGCAAGTGGAGAGAAAAAGAGAGAAAGAGTCTGAGAGAGAGTTAGAGCACTGTTCCAATCTGCTGCAGGGACGCTGCGGAGAGGCGCAGAGGAAAGCGGCAAGTGGTCGCAGGGACACGCCCCTTGATTTGGTGCCGCTCGGGGTTCGGGTGGACTCGCATTCGCCGATTTCTCGGGTCTGTGGGACCCCTGGTCGTGTCGTGCAGTATTTTAATTACCTATGGCCGTAGAGCCTGTTTTTTTAATTAAATGTATTTATTTTTACAAACTTTTTATATGAATTTATTGTTTACGATTTTTTTCGCTGGCACGTTGCATATACATTTCTCAAGCTATCCGCGTATATCCGCGGACTCAGTGGTCACTGAGTCCATCCCACCCACGTGCGAAGAACTACCACTGGTACTTCCAACTCTATATTTTTCCCTCGAATTTACACAGTTTCCTCCTCTTCTTCTTCTTTCTTTTTTACTTTGTCTTTTTTTCCAGGCTACTTGGAACCACGAACTGGGGCAAGATCAAACGAAGGAAACATTCGCACCGTCAGGTGGCCTGCAAACACGATTGAAAACATTCCCATTTTTCCCGGAAGCGAAATGGTATTAGTCGGAAGCATGCTGCTTCCAACCTCTCCAGGGTTAACCTATGGAACCGTACTTTAGAAATGCCTCTTTTTCTTGCGCCACGATCGCTCCGTTGTCGTCAACAACGGCTTGGCTCTCTTCAGTCAAAGCGCACAATCTTTCCATACGTCAATTCCGCAGCGCTGCCTAAAGTGTCTCGTGATTATAAAATCATCAGAAACAACTTACGCAGAAAATATTTAGTTCCAACAACAAATGACTATTGTTCGTAACCACATACTCGGCATTATCTGCAGGCTTCCTGTCGAAACGTGTGCCCCTTTTCAGCGCGCGTGTGAGCATTCCCGTTAACAGCGTTATTACGTCATTGCACTTTTCGAAGCCGCTTGGCTTCCTGTTGACGGGACGTTATATATAGTACTCGTCACTTATTGTTTGCGATTGGCATTTAATTCATTTTAGTTCGCTGCTAGCTGATATATTGTACTTTAGTGGCACTCTGAGTTTGTGCCCACGCTTCAGTTCACCGGAGCTTTGACTCGCTTGAGCGCGCAATTGACGCGCACAGAAGGAACGAATGTTGCAAGCACGGCAAACGATCTTCACAGCCGTTTCTGTGCTTTATTCATACAGATGGTGGTGGTCCTGTACATAGCGCGTTTTCGTACTAGTACCTCGTTTACGAAGGGCCTGTGTGAAATGTTTGAACGTTATAGACGCAGAACGAGCGTTTAGAGAGCACCGGAGGACGGTGCTTGCGTGCTCGATGGAGAAGCTGTACATTCAGACTAAGGGCGTGAACCTCAAATTCATGAGCCGCCTATGGCGTGGCGATACCGGCTCGAACACCCGATAACTTCCCTCAACATACAAGCAATAAACGCTCACGACATACGTACTATAGTGCCATGAGTATCGCGTGACACGGGTTTTTCGCGAGCTTTGTGCAAGCAGGTATATATAGCCCCGGGTGAAAGAGAGAGAGAGAGAGTAAAGCGCTCGTGCCGTATCCCACCTCGGAAGTTATCGGTGGCGGGCGCACCACCAGCGTCCGTCCGCATCCGAAATAACGCGCGCGAACGCCCGCGTGGCGGATACATCTGCGCGCCAGCCCGGCTGCAAATTGAAAGCGGCCGCGAGCGCCCGTGACCTGCGGTCGTGACCGCCGCGCAGCCGATCCCCGCGTTCTGCCCGCGTTGACCCCCGTGCGCGCCCTGGCGGCCACTTCTGGGGCCGCCGCCTTGCCATTATTTACGTTCAGCGTAAATTGCCTCCGATTAAAAGACCACAAATTAATTCCGGGCCCGCGCCGAATCATCGCCATGGCGCTTCCCGGATTCACGGCGGGGCACGCGCTCTCCGGCCGTCGTATTTGCACGCGATCCGGGGAGGGCGCCGCGCCACCAGCGAGCGTTCGGGCCCCCGTCGAATGTGCGCGAGCCGCGTAGACGTGACCAGCTCGTTTGCTCTTGCAAAACGAAAGCTCGGCCACGTATACACTGGAGAGCAAACAACTCAACAACAAGTGGGAATAGGAGGAGTTCGAGACTGCTGGCCGAATCGAGAAGAGCGTTCACGACGCGCGCGAGCTAGGCCCTGGTTTGATAAATCGCGATTCTCGTCGCGGTCAGTCACATACCTCGAAGAAGCTGCGGCCGGCCCGTGTTGCGTATACTGCGCTCACTTATCCTCTTCCCGCTCGGCGGCGCAATTTCGAGCAGCCACCGACCTGTACAACACGAGCGTAATTTTCGCTGCGTGGTATATAGGTGCCAGGTCTGCGAGCTGGCGGTATATATTCAAATCACTTACACGGAGGACCTTTCGCGGTGATCACATTGTGCTCTTGTAGTTACGTCAGATGAGCCAGGTGATGGAAGTTCATTGAGGTGTGCATTTCGCCGTTCTTCGCGCTCACTGCGCTATTGGCTCTCGGGAGTCTGCACGCGCTACGGCTCATGCATTCTGCTCGACCGACATTGTACGCCTATACATTATAGGGGCCTCAAACTTAACTCGACTGCTGGGTCACAAACAAAGTGTATCACATGGCTGTGCGGTCCCGCGATCCACGCTGGGGTGCTTCGGGGTACGGGGAGGGCGATAATTAAGGGTTAACCGGATAAATAACAGGAAGCGAAGAGGCACCTGAAGCACGAGACGCACATATGTGCTTGCGGTAAAGAAAGGAAAGCATGGTCCACATTCACCGAACGCTCTCGTATAAGTATACTGCCCACGCTCGGCCATCGCTGCGGCGATATACCTTGCTATCGCGCTTATCGCTAACGCGAGCGCCCGAGCGCCGAATCGTGAAATGTATTAAGACAAGTGTCGCGAATACGGGCCAAGAAGTTTCGCCCAAAGGTGACATCTAGCCAAGTATTGCGCGCAATATATCAGTCGCAGAAAACAGGCGACGCACGGTCGAACCATCGGGCCCACCGCTGTCACTGAAGTCGAGCGGTGTATACTGGGCATACTTTTGGCCCACCACTGTCCATAGCCCTATATACTCAAAGCCGGCCCAGGGGCAGCGCTCGTTTGCAAGATTTGGGGTGAACCAGAGCACGTGCGGTGGTGTGCAAGAACCGAAAACATGCGGGACTTCACGCGTCTATCTCGAGCGCTTCACCTCGCTGCATTCTCTTGCCCTTGCAAACATGCTGATCTAGAGTCACTGCTGATCTTGCTTTCAGCGCCTCCGCAGAGCCACGGCTCTCGTCGTCGTCGTCGATTGTCATTCCTGCTTCGTCATCAGATTCTCATCATATCGCCGTGCCATTGTGCTCATGCCGTCGGCGTCACGCTATCATCGTATACGATCGTCGTCATTTCGGAAAGTTCGTCGATTTGTCGCCAATCCATCGTCGTCATATACCACCTTCGTCGTTCCATTGACGTCATTATTTCGTCATTTAATCGTTGTCACTGCGTCGTCGTCAGGCCGTCATGGTCATGGTGGACCCTGCCGTGTGTGAGAAAAGTGGGCCGATGCCCAATATATATATATATATATATATATATATATATATATATATATATATATATTGCATATAGCCGAAGCAATGGACATCTGAGAATTAGCCCTACAGATTCTAAATAAAGGTGTCTTCAGCAATACTGTGCGTCACTATATTAACGCGGCAGCATTAAGGGCCGCATGTCGCAGAAAATACGGTGTCGGTGCCCGCGTCAACGGCGTCCAATAACGCTATCGCGTTCCACTCTTAAAGGCGAAGCTTAAGCGTACTCCAAGTTTTTATTGCGATAGCAATTATATGGACACTTCAACCGGATTTCTGCCGTCGGCGTCGCCGTCGTCGCCGTCGTCGTCGCCGTCGCCGTGAGGTTCCCTATAGATAAAATCCTCGCCGCGCGCCGTATGCCCGAGCGGAAGCGTGCGGGGACGCGCGCTATCACAGAGAGCGAACGCACTCAATCTCCCACGCGCAAGCAAGGAAGCGGGACGCCAGCGCCGGAGGGAGCGGGGGGGGGGGGGGGGGGGCGCACTTCTACTCTGCCAACAACCGCGCTCGTCGCTCGCTCGCACCGTCGCTTATCTCCACGCGGCTCTGACCTTTATGCGCCGTGCATTCGCCGCTCAGTTTCCGTTGAAGCGATAGACCGCACGTATCTTCGCCCGTTGCTGCGGCGTATGCGCTTGCTGCCAGCGTTTTGACAGTCGTTGTCTGCAGTCATTCAGTGTGATCTATTCATGTTTGTTTGTGCGCGCTCACACCACGCTTGTTCAATCAGTTAGTAATAGTCGGGCCACATTTTCCAACGCACGCTACACATGCTATGCTGCCCGGGTCGGCAGTGCAGCGCTACAGGTGTGTCCCTTCGCACGCGCTGCCCACAGGAAGCGCTTCTCATCAACACCACCGTTTCACACGCGCCTTCTCGTGGTCATCGAGTCTCTCTTCATGTCGGTCTACTTACGCCGCAGCACACCTGCTTACTTAATCAGCTCATGTTTACTACAATTCATATTGTTACCAAAGCCGCTCACCTTACTTCGTATATGACATTGCTGTGTTGCTATCGCATTCATTGCTTCGCCCTTAGGGCGAAACTGTGACATTTTTGTTTAATTGCTAATCGCATTAAAGTCGCCAATCATCATGAGATGTGTTCCGATGCAATTTTTCTTGATAGCAAAATGAAAGCTATAGAATGCCAACTACAACTCTCAAAATAAATCATGTTACCGCGCAGCCTGCACAGTAGCCTGCACAGTAGCCGCTGGCAGGCTTACATGGGCGGCTCTAACAACTGACCCAGACATGCGGGCGCCGTTGCATCCCTCTCATGGTCGAATCGTGTTTTCTTTGGTTACAATCAATGGGCGCGGATGTCGTAGCTCTTGCTATGCTGCCCTGGTATTTCGAAGCAACCAGACACTGGACAAGCTGTACAGGCCTCTCCGCGGCACACAGCGAAAGACCACATTTTGAGTATCGACAAAGTCATCACGTTGAAGCAGACATGACATGCATGAAACGATCCAGCCTGAGGTGTGGGCAGGAGTGGATAGGTCCAAGGAGACATCACGCGGACGCGTGCAGCACGAGCTATGTGCGTGCTCGGATGGTCGCAGTGCGCCGCAGCTTCCTGCACGGCGCTCGACGAGCGAACGCGCGCGGGTCTTCAGCTCAGGGTCAGAGCCGGCCGATCGCGCCGGGTCCACGCGTTCCGCACGGCGGCCTCAGCGGCCGCGCGCCACGGAAGTCACGGAAACGCGGCGCTGTAGGGAACCGAGCGCGGCCGGCCAACACTTTTGGCCGCCGTCACGAAAGGTCGCGTGGGGAAAGCGGGTCGTTCGATGTACTTGTGCGCCCACAACAATGAGTCACATTGGACCGATTACGGAGGAAATGAATTCAAGGCGCGGCCGGACCCCGTTCCGGAGCTCGCTAGTTCCACGAGACAACGAGGTCTCTCCAGCAGCGCGCGCCATACCTCTGGTGGCGTGGCAGTGCGCTGGCTTCTTTGACCACGCGATCTCGGCACGCGTCGCTAGGAGTTACACGATTCCGCTCGAGTGGATGGCCTTTTATACGAACCTAGCTGCAGTCACAACCACACAGGCGTGCTTCTGAAGGCGGCTGCGCATGAACAGTGTGCGCGGCATGGAGTGAAGTGCACGCCGCTCACAGCTGTTGCCAAATTTAAGGACTTTCGCAGAGCGTCGCAAATCTATCCTCGTAGCTAAGGCGCCGCCACGCTGAGTGGCTCTCTACATCTGCCTTTCGCTTTTGAGTGAGCAGTAGCGACACAAGCGGGTGCATCCGATGTTGCTGCGTGTCTCTCGCTTCATTGTACGTTAATCATTATGCACGGAAATGGAATGTGTAGTAGGCATACGGGCTGTTAACGCTGCGAGGCAGACGAAGCAAAGCGATGACCTCACGGCTTGTGTGGACAACTTTAGCGAGTGTGGTCCATATACCAGTACATGCATGCTTTCATTGGTCTGGGGCGCAGGAAAGCATGGTTGCTCGATTTAATTAAAGAGCATTCAATAAATAAAAGAAATAGGAAAAACAGTCGGGTGCAATAATTTTTCTTTTAGGAAAAAGAAAGATTTGTCGGCATGCCACAGCGCTCACCATATCGGACGCCGGTGCATCGTTGAAATGAATCACCCGCAGTCGCTCGTCATTTGTGCGAGCCATATATGCAGCGTTCTGGCGTAGAATTTTGACTGTATACCCTTACCGCACCAGCCAAGTGTTTGGTGCGTACAGTGTGAATTACACTTGTCTAGAGTGCTGAATCAGCCGATTTTGCTGCCAGCTTTCGCAAAAGGAAGTACTGACCACCGCCGTAACAGGACCATGCATGCACTCATGACCAAGCCGCATGCCGGTACATACCCTATAGATCAAACACATCTAGAACCCAGTAGCTATGCCGCTGCTGCCGACACTCGCGCATGATGATGATTATTATTATGATTATTGACATCTCCTTTGAAACGGAGCGGGGATAAATAGTCACCTAGCCTGCTTTATTTAATTAGGTTTCAATACATCTATCGTTATCTATAGGATTTTGCCTATCTGATCTCGAACTTAACGTTCGGTGTTAAAAGCTATCTCACTATGTTGCACCATTGCCTACGCTTGCGATGACTCCGGTTCTCCCAATGTGTTCCCTGCTTTTCTTTCCCACCAATACTTTATTCGCCTCTTACTTATCTCGGCTGTTGACCAGTTATTCCTTCCACCTTCTTTGAATCCCAACGATTCTGGAAGGTGGACTCTCCCTATCTCGCTGGGTGAATATCTTGGCATTTCATTACGATGTGCCGAGTCGTTTCCGGGCATTTTTTTTCATTTCTTTTATTTTTTTCCAGCACATACATGCCCCATCCTGTGGCGCATATTTGCTTCGGTATGTTTTTGTCCTCAGGCAACCAGCTCGGGCCTCCAATAGCAAGGCACTCGCTTTTGCGTTATCATACAGACTTTCCCTACTGATTTTTTTCTCGCCGTGTTTGTCTTTTCTTGTTCCTCTCCTTTGCATCCAATTTACCGTCTCTGTTTCTCTCGCTGTCATTTTATGACTCCTGGTTGTCTATTTATACTTTCAATTACCCTGTACTTGGTTGCGAAATTTCTTGGCATCTTCCTCCGTTCCGTGTCCATGCTTTTGAGATACAGATGTTCTTGCACTTTACCTGGCCATTTCTTTTCATACATGTTCCTTAGTCTTTCTTCAAAACTAATTGCTCTGAGCTTCTTTGACTTTAAAAGAGGCCCAACCCATGACACCTTACGCTGCCTCATTTGTGGTTTTACCGTGGGCCCCCAAAGCCAATCGGCCCACCGCCCTATAATCTCCAACACCGACAAGATTTCTGATTTATAGCATAGAATTGGATTTGAGAACGTTAGCGCTGGCACAATTACTGCTTTCTAGATTCCTCGCACCACCTCATATTTATTGCAGCCCCACAAACGTGCTCTACGTTTCATTATTGCTGCATTCCACTTCTCTTTCATTTTTAGATTACCTTGGTGGATGCTTGAGTAGGTCTTTTCTTCGTTTAAGCATACACCCAGGTATTTATATTGCTTGACTATGGGTATGACTTCCTTTTGAAATGATGCCATGTCATCACTCGTCTCTTCAATAAAGATCATAATTCGCGATTTCATTGTGCTTAATTTAAGGCCTATAATTTTCGCTGCATTGTCACTTACATTCGCAAATCTCTGTAAATCCCTTGCATTATCCACTAGTAACACTCTATCGTCTGAATACATAAGTCCAGGGACCCTCGGATGCACCTTTTGCCCATTACGGATGTAAGATAGATCAAAACCTAATTCACTGCTTTTCAGTGTCTTTCTGTGCCCTTAGCATAAAGCCTGAACAACAAGAGAGAGAAAGGGGATCCCTGCTTCAATCCTCGGTGCAATTCCACAACTTCATTGCATTTCCAGCCCTCCCGCAGACCGCAGCCAGTCATGCCATTGCAAGACATGTTTTATTCATGCCGTATACACACTATAGTAGATATACCGTGCCCTGGCAGATGCGGGGACATTATATACAGGGTGTCCAAGCTATCACGCAGCACGATTAAAAAAAAAAAAAAAGAGGAACGGCGTTACGCGAAGCAAACCTACTGCGTATTGTTTCCAGTGCAGTGGAGTAGCCGCCAGTAATTTTTTCGTTACTGAGATTTAATTAATTAACTGTAATTAATTATCTAACTCGAGAAGTACTGCTCTAATTATCAAAGTTTCAATGAGAAAATTGTAGAGCGACATGAAAAACTGCCGATATAGCTTTCTGTTGCTCAATACGTGCCACATAAATGTGTTTTTCCGAGCCTGAAAGGAGCCCGCGAATACACGCAAAGTGCCTCGAGCGGCCAGTCGCGCGGAAATTCTGCGTGTATTCGCGGGCTCCTTTCACGCTCGGAAAAACACATTTATGTGGCACGTATTGAGGAACAGAAAGCTGTATCGGCAGCTTTTCATGTCGCTCTACAATTTGCTCATTGAAACTTTGATAATTATAGAGCAGTACTTCTCTTCTTCTTTCTGGGGTTTTACGTGCCAAAACCAGTTCTGATTATGAGGCACGCCGTAGTGGAGGGCTCCGGATTAATTTCGACCACCTGGGGTTCTTTAACGTGCACTACAACGCAAGCACACGGGCGTTTTTGCATTTCGCCTCCATCGAAATGCGGCCGCCGGGGCCGGGATTCGATCCCGCGACCTCGTGCTCAGCAGCGCAACGCCTCAGCTGACTGAGCCACCCCGGCGGGTCGCAGTACTTCTCGAGTTAGATAATTAGTTACAATTGATTAATTAAATCTCAGTAACGAAAAAATTACTGGCGGCTACTCCACTGCACTGGAAACAATACGCAGTAGGTTTGCTTCGCGTAACGCCGTTCCTCTTTTTTTAAATTGTTCTGCGTGATAGCTGGGACACTGTGTATATATATAAAATTGTGTGTGTGTGTGTGTGTGTGTGTGTGTGTGTGTGTGTGTGTGTGTGTGCGTGTGCGTGTGCGTGTGCGTGTGCGTGTGCGTGCGTGCGTGTGTGTGTGTGTGTGTGTGTGTGTGTGTGTGTGTGTGTGTGTGTGTGTGTGTGTGTGTGTGTGTGTGTGTGTGTGTGTGTGTGTGTGTGTGTGAAACGTTACTCAAACGCGTCCTAACATCGTGATCCTACGGCGTATTGCAAATATTGTCTGTAGAGTGCGCAAGACCACTTCGGTATAAGCTGCCTCGAAGGAAAGAACGAAATCCATGCATATACTGTATATAGGCGCTGCTCAAACGACGTTGTGGTCGATCAATAACCCTATTTTTCCTCAATAACGTTATTTCTCTCTCTGTCTCTCTTCGCGCAACTATACGCACCAGGTAGGCTAGTCCCAAACCGTTTGATTGTACGCTAACTTCGTACACTCGCGGAGTCGGGCAATCGTGAGAGCCAAAGAGATGACAGCGACTGCTCCGGTCACGTACGAAGGGCTCCTTCAAAAACAAGTGTATACTGCGAACCCGGTCAAAGTCTTCTTCAACCATGATGCCATATACAGTACGCCCCGCGAAGTTGCCGTCGGTCGTTACGTCTTGCGCATCGTTTCTCAAGCCGCGCTGCTCCGAATAACCTTCACTAACTGCGTACACAGACCCGCAGCTATGCACGCCCCTTAGCCGTGAAAGTTGCGATCGTTGGCACGACTCCTATCGCCGGTGCGCCGCACGCGACCGCGTGCACTTTAAACTCGGCCGTACACTACACTGAGAGCTCCCGGTGATTGATCACCAGAGAAGGCTAGCGTCTCGTTGAGCGCTCTTCTCCTTTGAGCCGGCATATATACGTGCGGACGCGACCCCCGCCGGCCTCCTTTCTTTTGGGCGAACTTTTTTTGCTGGCTGGGAATTAATACGAACCGCTTCGATCATTCTTCCAAAGCGCCGCTGCATTGTAATGACAGTTAAATGACCGCTGGGAAGAAGGGCAGGTAGCCCAACAATGTGGCACTCCATCTTTTCGCCCGCGGTGCACAGTGTCCGCGCGAGCTCCGGACCTGACAGCGTTCACGCGCGCTTCAGAGGCGCGGCAGAACCAGCAGCCGGCCGGGCCCCGCCTTCCGGTGGGGCAGTTTGTTTAGGCGCGAGGCCAGCCTTGACATCGGATTGCTTTGTTTGGTGCGCGCACCGCTGCGCGTCCCCCGCGAGGGCAGAAAATGTGCGGCGCGTTTTTCTCCGGTGGTTACCGGCATTGTCTTGGCGCGCTCTATGGGCTGCGGCCGTGATCTCCTATGCACGCATTTCTCAGGGCTGGGAGAAAAATTCTGCACGCGAGCGGCCGGTTGCCTTTGCGCGTCACATTTTTTTATAGTGCCGCCCTCTAAATTGAGGAACAGTGCGGTGCCGGCTTCTCCGAACAAGGTCAGCACGAAACACTGCTTTCCTTTATACGGCTACGAATTATCTTCGTTCGGTGTGATGGTGACGCATTCGTGTGGTCGTAAATATCTCGCCTCACTGCCTCAGTATACTTGCATGCAAAAAGGCGTAATCATCCCGCATATGAAACGAAGCATATGTATGCGTATACCTATATACGAGCATAGTTTGCGAGTGTGACTATGACTGAGATTATCTCTCTGTCTCTGTGCGCGCGTGTGTGTTCTTTTTCTTTTTATATCCTTCTCCAGTGCTCCTATAGCTGTTGGTCCACTTTCGTTTGCGTAGTCGTCCTTCGTCAGCTGTCTGCAAACAAGCGGCAAGATCGGGCCGCATGTCCTGTTGAGCGGGTTTCATTCCCTTTCTCACATCATTACCTTTAGTGTCGGGAGCGTCAGCTTCAGCACGCCGATGCTTCCGTGACATGCGCTTTTACCGACGGAAACGTTTTTCTTTCGCTTTCTTTTTCTTTTTTTGATGACCGGTGAAACAGCGTCACCGGCGCCATACTACATGTGCGCGGCGGCGCCGATCGGCGTCGGTATGCTGGAGGTGATCGACGCGTGCCGTCTCCTGTCCGCGTGCACGGCCCAGCGCGCGCACACACACGGCACCTCAACTCTTTGCGGTCGGGGACAGCCGGCGCCCCCGTCCCCGCGAAGGGATCGACCCTGCCGCCGCCTCGCGCTTCGGAGAAAGTGCCGCCGATGCAGAGACACGCGGGCGCGAACGAAGACATCGGCCATCCCGGCTTCGGGCGTGATTCAACTGTCTCTCGCAGCGCGTCGTGACGGCAGATCGGAGCAGTTGATTGCTTTTCGTGATTAAGATGCGCCGCGGCTTCCCGCTTCGGTTTGCCGCTCTGATGGATCAGGATTTCCTGCCGCGTCCCTGGCGAGCTGCCTTCGTTGGCTGCCGCGCTGCTTGTAACCCAGTTGCGTTTCGCCGGCGCGCACCCCGCCGTGGCATCGAAACGCTAATTAAAAGCGCCCAACTGGAGACACAGTAATTAACTTTTTTTTTTCCTGCGAGTGCAGAAATCTTCCGCGCGTCCCATTTCACCACCTCCGGTCGCCCGCCGATCAAACAGCGGAGGAGCGTCCTCCATAGTATGTCCCCTGCGCAAGGGGGAACGTGCGCTTTGCAATCCATGCAAACACGCATTCACCTCTTTCCAGCGTGCCATGTCGCGCGGCGGCCAAGCTCTCCTTAGATTGAATTTCAAACGGAAATGGGAAGCGCAGCCATTGTTTGGGCGCGTAGTTGGCCGCGCATTTGGTATATAGAGCAAACGACAACGCCTGAGCAGAGAAAGTCGTGCATGCCAATGTGTCCACCACGAAAAAGCGCATAAGGATGGCACTTCGATCTCTTACCGCGTGGTATTCAAACTCCTGCTCTTGAAAAAACTGCTGTGCTTTGCACTCAGTCGTTTGCGGATTTCATGTTGTCGTGCAGATACCGTTCGCTGTGTTCCTTCTTCGCCCGCTTCTCACTACAACTTCTATAACTTCAGTATGGATAGCGAAAGTCAAATGATTCTGAGCAGTAGTAATACTATATTAATCGACCAGTGAACTGCGTGATCGGCAAGCCACTTTAGGCTACACCCTCGCAACTTATGGCCGCCACACTGAAGCTTCATGCACGAAGGGCGATGAGAAGAGCAGTGCGCAGCGTTTTGCTGTAAGTGTTGTCCTAATGACTGTGCAGGGGCCGCAGTTCAGATTTTGTCATCCTTTCAGAAGTGTTGTCGCATGTCAGTTGGATTCCCAAGTTAAGCAACGAGCCCGGAGTTTTTTTATTTTTTTTTCTTGCAAACAGAACAAGAGGCCTACACAAACCAAGTAATTTTTTTATCGTCCATGCTTATCGTAGTGCGCTCGCACGCACGCCCGCACGCAGGCAAACGCACGCACACGCACTCACACAAACACAAACAGACACAGAAACACACCCACATGGACGCTCACACACGCACACACACAAACACGCACGCACATGCACAAACACGCGTGAATGGAGAGAGAGAGAGAGAGAGAGAGAGAGAGAGAGAGAGGTGCAAAACTTACCTTCGTGATTGTTAACAAAGGCTGAATCGTGGAATGCAGCATACGCGCTATTAGAAGAAAAAAAAGTGACAATACGTGAAGTAAAAGAACAGCATCAAAAAAAAAAAAGAAGAAAAAAAAGATAGAAGAAAGAAGTTAACTTGACTGCACACGAGAAGTCGGACACCTTGGAGCTGGCCAAAGGAACGACGCACAATGTACATCTATAATATACTATGCCAGGGTACCTCACCTAGGCGTGTGACAACATTGGAATGGCTAATATACTCACATTAGAAGTCCATTTATTCTTTTTTCTTTTCTTTTAACTTGCACCACGGTGTCATGGTCAGGGCGGATCTTTGTTCCAAGGAGGAGATGCAGTCTTCCGCATTGCTAACGTGCCGTTGCATACGTCGCGTCTAATTTCGGCCAATTATCCGCGGTGTGACACAAGACCTTTTCTGCCAGCGAGGTTCCAAAAGGCCGTCACCATGTTTCTTTTTAGGTCCATTGTCCTGTGTTGCTTGAATTCGCCTATTACGTCTTCCGTACGTCCGAGCCAACTAGGCCACCTGCAAGAATTTCGATCATATTACCTGCGCCAGCCGATCGAAGTCTTAAGATTGAAATCGCTTGTCAGTGGTCTCATGATCGTCGAGCGATATAGCACAGAAGAAACCACACGTAAGAGATATGATTGATGAAGACCATGCACTGCTAGAGTCCAGACGTGAAATGCGCGGATGGCCTTTCGTGGAGAGGCGGCTGATAACGCTTTCTGCGACGTGTGTATAGTTGTGACGACACCACTGGCCACCCTTGCGGCTGCTGTCCCCGGGTTAATGCACAGGGACAATCATTTTGCATCGATTTAGAACGACGAGACGGCGGTCACTGCCTGACCAGGTGATACTTGTGCAAACGACCTTTCCGATCGCTCACATTTAGCGTTGAAGGCGCTATACTACGCTTTTTTCACATCAGTTATCCGGAGCGAGCGTATTTGGCTGCACAAGGTTGTTGTTGTTGTTGCCTTGTCTATCATCTCTCTCTTCCTCGTCTTTCGTTGCCTGAAACCTTACCGCTGGTTTTGGCAGCAAATGGGATACTTTTCCGGCTAACCTTCACTTTTACGATTCTTACTTCCTTCACCGATCAAGGCACACGAAAAGAAAAGCTTCATCGAGGAACGCTTCGTGCAATGCCGGTAGTCACTGGATTATTAAAGAAAAGAAAAAGGAATTCAACGAGCAACAGGCTCAAGGATGCTGCATTGTGTGTGTGTGTGAGATCGAGAGCGAAAGCCCTGAAAAGGACGATACTCTCTCCTAGCAATTCCAAGTTGCAATCTCTCCAGCAATCTCTCCAATGCTAACTGACATGGGAAACCTACGTCCACGTGAACCGTTTTGTTGACGTAAATTGTTCTCTGCTAAATTGGATAGTGCCACACATCAAAAGCAATGGAACCAATGAATGTATCTTAAAATGTTTGTGCATTTCAGAATGCCTGGTCGTTCAGGCTTAAAAGTGAAATGACATGTATTTCCATGTCCGGTGTTTACACGTAACGCTAGACAAAATACTCTTATGTGTGAAAGCGGTAGCTTTGTGTATTTGGCGTCGCGCTGCATGAGTTCGATGTCGCGGGTTCGATCCGGGCCACGGAGGCCGCATTTCGATGGGGGTCAATTTAAAAAAAACGCTCATGTACTACTACTACTACTACTACTACTACTACTACTACTACTACTACTACTACTACTACTACTACTACTACTAGTACTACTACTACTACTACTACTACTACTACTACTACTACTACTACTACTACTACTACTACTACTACTAATAATAATAATAATAATAATAATAATAATAATAATAATAACAAACAATTCGGTATTGGAACTATATTTGTGGCTTTAAGGAAGTTCTGGGGCTTCCACTGCGGGTAATGTTGAAAGTCTATGTAAGTGTCACCGGCGAGGGCAGACGACGACGTGTGCAGAAGGCTCGACCGATCACGCGGTTGAGAACCGTATGCAATTTTGTGGTGCTATCTACTCCAAATGCGCACGCAGACGCACAACAAAAATTTTGTCATCATATATATGTCGGTATTATAGGGAAATAACTTCACGTACGCTATATAGGTGCGTGTCACGCGCAGGTGCGTTTTTTTTTTTAAATTCTATATTTCGCAATATTGTCGCGGAACTTGACTTAGCGGAAGGTTAACTTTAACCCCTCTGAGACTAATAGTGCTGTCGTAGGGTCGTAATTCTATAGACCATTTTCACGGCGATCCCGTGGGCGCCGCCATGTTTAATCACGTGATGACGCGTCCATTGCTTGCCTCAACTGCCTCAACTGCCTCTGTTGCCTCTATGTTTACAATGGATCTGCCTGACGCCCGATGGATATCGGAGACGGTGACTGGGTGGACGACACAAAGCTTTGGCTACAGCTTCAGAGGAGATGTAAGTTATTTCGGAGCTTTACGCCTTGTCCAAACGGTGGACAAGGCTCGAGCAGCCCATACGGTGATTGTATACTGAAAGCGGGGCTAGAAACGTATGTCCAAACGTATGTCCAAACTTTCCGCTTATGAATTAAATTAGGATCAGTGTGTTTTGCTCTTCGTTCTTTATTTAGCAAACACTTTGAAGCAGCGGCTGGTCATGTTTCTGACTCAGTAATGATCCTCGGTGTGGTGCACTCAGTTGTGGTAGACTTGTTCTTGCAGTGCAGAGGGCTTCGAACATAGATGCTCTGTACTTTGTAATAGCTTGCAGCAAGCACGTATTATCGCTAGTCACGCTCTCACTCTGTGGACCATCACGATAGGTTCAGCTCCGAACATTCGCGCGCTGTCGGTGTAGTCGCCGTTACCCATGCTTCGGCACATTGATTTAAGCGAGTGTTCATTCACTTATTCTCGATACATTGGCGATTGGCCGTAAGTTTGCATGTAAGTTAACGTGGATGCCTGTAGATAGAGTGCGAGAAAGTTACTATGCCAGGAAACGGCGCTACTCGATCCATTTGTCACTGTAAAGAGCGGTACTCACTCTTCTCACTCTTTTGCCGACGTTCCCGAGGTTAATTGCATGTTTCTTTTTCTTTTATTTTCTCGAGTTTAGCGATGCAACGCAGGTGGATGAGTGACTTTTTTCTTATCCTCGAAAAAAGCCGTGCGTCGCGAAGGGCCGCCGACACAGGTTGTCTTTGTGTAGCAGCGTTCCGTGAACTTGGCCACGCAGATTTATTCTATTCCTTTATATGCCAGTCACTATTTTTGCAGCCAACTGCAGCTCACGTCTTCCCACTGCCGCTCCACATTTTGCAGCATGAATGGAGCGCAGTGCGTTAGCGAACACTCAGTTGCACTTCCGACAGCTGATCGCACAGATGCAGGGAAGAAGTGGTAACGGTTTTGTATTCGTGCGCTTTCGCTGAGGCAACGTGCGGCGCGTCGCTGAAAGCCCCATCTCGTTCCACTAGAGCAAACTGCTCAGCGAAAAGGGTCTATATAGCCTCTCCTCGCTGGCAGTGAAAGGAATCACGATCTCGATGCCTTCGCTCTGGTGTCACCGTTGCAACGTGTTGCGCCAAATTTTCTTCTGCATCATTAAGGCGAGGTAAACTGACATGCTGTGTGGCAGAGTTCTCTTACGGAATAGGGAATACAGGGTAGCGTTGGCTTCTTCTTTAGCTCAGACGCTGGGTGGTCAAGCAAAGCGCAATGAAAAATAATACATTAAGTTCATTTACCAGATCTTGGGTACTTGCGTCAGATCCTTTTTATACCAGAAGCATCCGAAGCTCACTCTTTGCCTTCAGGCCCTGAAAGCATGTAAATAATAAAATTAATAAATAGACAGGGACTATTAGAAAAAAAAGACCTCGTATGTATGTATGTATGTATGTATGTATGTATGTATGTATGTATGTATGTATGTATGTATGTATGTATGTATGTATGTATGTATGTATGTATGTATGTATGTATGTGTGTGTGTGTGTGTGTGTGTGTGTGTATGTACGTACGTACGTACGTACGTACGTACGTATGTATGTATGTATGTACGTATGTATGTATGTATGTATGTATGTATGTATGTATGTATGTATGTATGTATGTATGTATGTATGTGTGTGTGTGTGTGTGTGTACGTACGTACGTACGTACGTACGTATGTATGTATGTATGTATGTATGTATGTATGTATGTATGTATGTATGTATGTATGTATGTATGTATGTATGTATGTATGTATGTATGTATGTATGTATGTATGTATGTATGTATGTATGTATGTATGTATTGGAAAGCAATAAGAAAAATACGAATAACTGAAGTATTAAACTGTTCCGTGAAGTACGTCACGTCGTCCAGACATCGTCCAAAGACAGAAGTTTGCGTTTCTTTATCTCGCCGATACACTATAATCTGCTTGGGAACGAGAGGGTTGTTTGTTGGCAAATGTACAAAACACCATTTCCTCGAAATAAGCCACTCTCGCGTTAACAGAACACAACGTTCACGTGTTACATTTTTTCAGGCCTTGGAATCGCAAACAGCTCAATCCTTCCGCGACCGTGTTTTGGTCAGGCGCCCTTTTTATTCGCGCGTTATTTTAGGAGCTGGAAAGCGCAGATTCTGCAGCCATTTTCCTTGCCAATTCCAGCAAAATGGCGAGAAGAGCTCCACGATAAAAAAGGGGCGCAGGAACCGGTTGAAGCCGGTCTGGCTCTTCCGCAGCAGTTACGCATCCGCGGCGTCATTTGCGCCTGACCGTAATTCGCAGCGCGCGCTTTTCTCGGATGCGCTTCCTTAGCCTTGGGTCATTGTTGCTGCTTCGGTGGTGAGGGTCATTTCGTCGTTCGTTCGCGGACAATGTCTGGCTGAATGTTTGCCAATATTCTCAGCCGATTGCGCGCCTTGTTTGCTCCATCGCTGCTTGTCCAGACCGAAGTCGCAAAGGCTAAATATAGACGCTAATTTAACGCCGCATAGAGGTACTTTATACAGGCCCTTTATACGCAATGCCTCACAACTTCAAGTGTACCAGAGAGCTGGAAGAACGCCAACATTATACTAATCCACAAGAAGGGAGACGTTAAAGAATTGAAGAATTATAGACCCATTAGCTTGCTTTCAGTATTGTATAAAATATTCACCAAGATAATTTCCAATAGAATCAGGGCAACACTTGACTTCAGTCAACCAAGAGAACAGGCTGGCTTCAGGAAGGGATATTCTACGATGGATCATATCCATGTCATCAACCAGGTAATCGAGAAATCTGCGGAGTACAATCAAGCTCTCTATATGGCTTTCATAGATTATGAAAAGGCATTTGATTCGGTAGACATACCAGCAGTCATAGAGGCATTGCGTAATCAAGGAGTACAAGAGGCATACGTGAATATCTTAGCAAACATCTACAAGGATTCCACAGCTACCTTGGTTCTCCACAAGAAAAGTAGAAAGTTACTTATCAAGAAAGGGGTCAGGCCAGGAGACACAATCTCTCCAATGCTATTCACTGCATGCCTAGAAGAAGTGTTCAAGCTCTTAGACTGGGAAAGCTTAGGAGTGAGTATCAACGGTGAATATCTCAGCAGCCTCCGATTTGCTGATGACATTGTTCTATTCAGCAACAATGGAGACGAATTACAACAAATGATTGAGGACCTTAACCGAGAAAGTGTAAGAGTGGGGTTGAAGATTAATATGCAGAAGACAAAGATAATGTTCAATAGCCTGGCAAGGGAACAAGAATTCAGGATCGCCAATCAGCCTCTACAATCTGTAAAGGATCTGTAATCTGTAAAGAATCTGTAATCTAGGTCAATTACTAACAGGGGACACTGATCCCGAGAAAGAAATTTACAGAAGAATAAAATTGGGTTGGAGTGCATACGGCAGGCATTGCCAAATCCTAATTGGGAGCTTACCACTGTCGTTGAAAAGAAAAGTGTACAATCATTGCATTCTACCGGTGCTAACATATGGGGCAGAAACTTGGAGGTTAACGAAGAAGTTCGAGAACAAGTTAAGGACCGCACAAAGAGTGATGGAACGAAAAATCTTAGGACTAACGTTAAGAGACAGGAAGCGAGCGGTGTGGATCAGAGAACAAACGGGGATAGCCGATATTCTAGTTGACATTAAGCGGAAGAAATGGAGCTGGGCAGGCCATGTAGTGCGTAGGATGGATAATCGGTGGACCATTAGCGTTACAGAATGGATACCAAGAAAAGGGAAGCGCAGTCGAGGTCGGCAGAAAACCAGATGGGATGATGAAGTTAGGAAATTTGCAGGCGCAAGTTGGAATACGCTAGCGCAAGACAGGGGTAATTGGAGATCGCAGGGAGAGGCCTTCGTCCTGCAGTGGACATAAAATAGGCTGATGATGATGAGAGTTACTTCAGTCGGAGTATGAGAATGTGCCGACCAAAAATCGCTATAGCGAAATTGCGCTTGATTTAGCACGACGCTGTTTCGGATTTTTGCACATACCGTGCAAGAATCCGACCCCTCCAGGACATTTATGACTGGCTGCTGGGTGCTGCTGCTGTCTTGCCGAATAGCTTAATTATTCGTAATAAGTCAAGTTTACTTACTTACGTGCCCGCTGGTGGGATCGAACCTCGGCCGCCCAGCACAGCAGCCCAGCACAGCAGACCAATGCTCTAACCATCAGGCCACAATCGCACGTATACTGTCGTCATACCGACGCCAACTTGCTCTTTCAGGCGATAGTCGAGTTTGTCACATTACGTATAGCGTGGGTGCGTGAGACCATATGCGCGCGCACCCGAGCAGATGCGAATAGGCTGCGTTTGGACAGCTTGTAACGTGGATGATCTGGTTTGGGCGTGGGACTTCGGTATGACCTTGCACTGACATTGCCGTAACGCAGAAACTAACACAAGTTCCAGCACTCTTTGTGCTTTTAAAGAAAACTTCGCGGTAATGTTGATTCCAACAAGGTCCGTTGGATCTGCTGCAATTTCTTTTCTTCCCACGCGTCCATTCACTCTCACGATCATCCTGCACAATCGTCGACAATATACCGCCGCCGTTCCTCAAGGAAGCATGATACGTTGTCGGTTGAGGCAATTACGCTGCGTGCGACGGAAATGGGTGCAGTTCTCAAGCGTAGGACCCTAATTTGAACACGCCGGTTCAAAATCATCCGATTAGGGATCGACCTTTAGCTACGGCAGAACATTTCATAACAGGAACCAGCGGACACGTTCAAGTGCGCGAGCTTAATTAAAACACGTTGATTAACATCGGGCAATCTGCATGCCACCATTTCCTTCCAACACTTTCCTTTTCCCTCCTTCTGTGCTTTGCGTTGAGGACAACTCGGGTTGCCTCTGGTCGAAGAACGCGCACTTCTTTCTTTGTTTTCCTTTTTTTTTTTAAATTGTGTACTCCACCCGTCGCAGTGATGTCTCCCCGGAAGGAACGCAGCGCTTGCGGCGGCCCACACACCGGAACGCTGATCTGTTGCCAATTAGGGCTGCGCGACGGCCGCTCTAAGAGACCACGCTTCCGAGTGCGCTTAGGCACGTGCCAGTCGGGTCCCCGCGCCGCCGTTCCAGACTGCTCTGTCGCCCGGCGAGCCCGGCTGCGTGCGCAGTTTATCACTGTGGCCATTGTCACTAACGCGTCCATTAGGAGACAGAACGCGCCGCGTACATTCGCGTGTGTATACACTCGCTGCTGCGCGAGTGAGGCTGGCGAGTAGACATCGCAGGTGGCGCGGCCACTCCCGGCCCATTTATTTTTCCGCTGGCCCCGAAACACTTGGCAAGACGGTCGGCATTTCGGCTTCGCAAACTGCTCGGGGAAAGAAAAGCAAGAATAAGTCAATGAATAAATAAAGATGTGGGAGCGCCGCGTACCCTTGAAGTCGGCCCGCAAATAGCCGCCACCGAAGCAATTAGAAATGTATCACGTATCTGGACCACCGCGAGGGTGATTACCGATGTTCTTTTTTTTGCTCGCTCGTATTCGTAGAGTTCCATTCGCAGTGACGAGACACGCCTGGCTGGCTGTGCAGAAGCGACACAGAGAGAAGAGGATGGGATTGTTAATTCCGGCCAGGTAAATGCCCCGAGAGCTTTCCTTTTCTCTGCTGTTATACGTATATGGCGTGCGCGCTTTCTATATTCAATTAAAATCGCTCTTGGTATTACTGACCAAAATGAACGCCGAGGACGGCCTTCAGATATTAGCGAAGATTCTTTCCACCATCGAACAGAGAAAGGCTGTCACTTTACGTTTACTTGTATTTGCGCCTCTGTTCCTTACATTAATATTATTATCAACCCATGCATAGCGACCGATAAACCTCGGTGACTATACGCCATTACATTAGGTGTGCGTAAGTAGCCACCAACAAATACAGGTACATAATACTTCGCCTATGACCAGTCCAAGGTATACTGGGGCTGACTAGATGAAGCCATCTCTCTCACAGTCATATTATTGTTACTTTTAAGCTCAGTGACTCCTTCGTACAGCGCTTTTGAAGTGAAGCAGAGTGAAAAATGTGGCGACAACTGTATGCGCGAGCGAAACAAAAATAAAAATAAAGCACATGCATAGTCCACTGCAGACGCAAATATTGAGAAGCGTTTACCATGGTGGTAGAACTTTCTTACATTTTTTAGTGCAGCCATTATTTACAGTATTATAAAAACATAATAATTAAGGCACACTAAGTACTCACTCCGAAAAAAAGTGCACCGACGATTACGATACTGCCTAATGCGAAATTTGAGCGCAGCTGCATACGTGTTTTCATTTCGCGATATATTGGCTGGCGCGGACAATCGTGCGGCACGTTGCAAACGGAGCGAAGTGGTGGCGCGACTGCCTCGCTAATCTGCAGATCGCGAGAGGCAGCGCGTGGGTGACGCGTGGGCGCGATTCACAGCAGCCGCCGCCGACAGACCCACCAGACGACGCGCACTACTCTGGCGCCATCTCGTAGCCATCGTCGCCGCACCACGCTTTTCTTCTCACACTTTCGCCATACCCTCCTCCGCTTTCCTCCTCATGGTTCTGCTGCACCCTCCTCTCCGCTTTCCTCCTAGCGCCTTTCATCTACCGCTGCGCTCCGCGTTCGCTTTCATCTGTTGCTGGGCTCGTTCGCTCGCTTACGACGCCGCCGCGCGCCGCAGGAACGGAGAGCTGCGCTCTACAAGCAACCACATATCGGCCAATGTCCTTTGCCGGAAGTTCTGTCGGCGGTTCGTGGTGGCCAATGCATTGCTGAACAAGACGCTTAACGCCTGTATAGTCGAAAACGGCCACAAATGTCCCCACGAACATAGCAGAGCGATTATGACAATTAGGCATTGTAAAGCGCGAAAGAAACAAAGCAAGCAGTTTAACTGAGTCTGAAAACTATATGCATTTCCTCGCACTTACACAAACCACTTCTACAGTTCCCGCATTGAGGGGGGCCTGCACGTTTTTATTCATCCGCTCTTATTTTCCGCGTGGCAACCCTTGCGAAGATTAGGGAGAAAGACGGCAGCGACTAACACACGAGTAACTTACATTTGGTCTTGTTATTTGTAGCCTTCAATGTGGCCAATCCCTCTCATGAGCGCCATGTTCTGAAACAACAGCGACGACGAGAACATTTACTCCGTATACCCTGTGGAGCGCAAGTCCTCGCAACATTGTTAGAACTAACTAGTAACGTTAGTTAAAGAAATACATAGGCGTTTTGTAAAAAAAAATAAAAGGTGTCTTGTTAAAGTAGAAGCGAAACAACAGTGCATTTTTACCGCAAGTTTGACGTTGGTTATCTCAAAACTGGCGTTAGTTCTAAAATTAAATTATGGGGTTTTACGTGCCAAAACCACGAGCTGAAGATAATGAGGCACACCGTAGTGGGGGACTCCGGAAATTTGGACCACCTGGGGTTCTTTAACGTGCACCTAAATCTAAGTACACAAGTGTTTTCGCATTTCGCCTCCATCGAAAAGCGGCCGCCGTGGCCGGGATTCGATCCCGCGACCTCGTGCTCAGCAGCCCAACACCATAGCCACTGAGCAACCACGGCGGGTAGTTCTAAAACTTGTTCCAAGTAGATGTGCATTGAGAATTCGCTGACTTCATTTCGTAAATTGCAATATGTAGATTAAAATAATTGGTTAAACAGTTGATAACTAAAATTTTGTTCAATTTGTCAACTATGCATTTTCATTTCTTGTAGTGATACCAGCTCAATGAGTGTATTTGTGCCATATGCCACAGGCGATTTAGAAAGAAGTATGTTAACTCTAACATAAAACACCTGGAATAGTCGCTGAAATCAAGAAGCGCGGGTTGGTTGGTTGCTTTTGATCGTACTAATATGTAGTAAATTGAAGTATCTGTAATAGAAATGATTTTTTGCTTCGGACACATTGATTCAGAGGTATGCTTTCCCAATGCGATTTTCTTTTGTAACTACTTGTGGCCTAAAGAATAGCATGCATACCTTTCTTTTCAGTATTTCCGTGTAGCTCAAGAGCACCGTCGAGTTTGTGTACAAAATACATGTATGCTGTTTTCCTGTAATTATTCTTAGGTTATACAAACGAACATGAACCGGTTCAAATCGGTTCAAACCGTTTTTTTTTCGGCTCCGGATTTGATTGCGAACTGAGCAGATTTCGCTGAATCGCAACAAGAACCGAAACGAGAAAATTTTCGGTTCGACTCTCTGGTTAAAACAAGTCACTGGAGTTTTCTGTAGAGAGCTGGGGGCCCTGGCCCGAATTAACAAAGCTTTTAGTTCGTAAGTGGTTTTTGCCGTTGGCCTGTCGCCTTGGATAATAATATGTCCAGCATCAGGGTTGACTTATTAGCAATGCTACCGTAAGAACCTTTTGTGAATACGGACCCTGAAGTGTACAAGTAACCCCGCGATCCTTACGTTGCATGTGAATAAGCAAATGCTGTTTGCAACATTGTTGGCTTTAACTGGCAATGATTAAGGTGAATGTTCTCACATATTACAACAGGTCGAGCACAGTGTCAACTGTTTTGTCAACTCTCTCTTTGCCACGCTGTTATTGCTTCGTTATTGGGTGGCATTACTATTTTTACTGATGCCAGTATATCCATTCACATACCTATATATAATATATTGTGGTCCCAAGTTTCCAGTGTTCCTTATTTGTAGGCCATGTACACGCGACGCGACGGTGGCTGTAAGAGACGCTGCGCCGTTTCCGTGGAATCTGAAAAAGAAAAAGCAAAAAAAGGGAAAAAATTATATTAAAGAAATGAAAAAAACAAATGTACAGTAAACTATGTTTTTGAGTTACTAGGGAACACACCGCTTTTTGTTCTTTCTTTCAGACTACTTGGGTCAAAATACGGGCAAGTCCAGGATGGTCAGCATCACTGTCATCGGCGGTACGGCACACCACCCCTTTTCTCCCAGATTGAGATGAAAGATTATACGTTCTCTACAATAAAAAAATAAACTCAGGATAAGCTCGAAAATAAAATTGAAAAAGTCACACTCACTTTAGCATATGCTATAGAGAGGATGAAGGTAAGAGCCTGCGCGCTCGCGAGACATTCATTACATTACTTGAAATTTTCATTCTAATGCGTCGTTACGTTTTCTCCCACCAAAGGTTGTGAGTTTGAGTGCCTTAATTAACTGTACCTTTATTAACTGTGCCTCAATTAACGTCGTCCTAATTAACAGCAAAGCTCGCTTGTACGACTTCCACCAAAGGTAGTGGATTCACGTACCTTAATTAACTCTATATATAAATTAACTGTATCTTAATTAACTTCGCCTTAATTAACACCAAAGGTAATGGGTTCGACTCTCGACCTTCACGATGTCAATTGGAATCCAACTTGAAGATATCGCCGTGCGAGTCGAATACTCCAAGAGTATTCGACTCGCGCAAAAGGTCGTGGGTTCGAGTGGTTTAATTAACTTTATCTTAATGAACTGTGCCTTAAATAACTTCGCCATAATTAACACCAAAGGTCCAGAGTTTGACTCCTACCATAGGTCGTGGGTTTCAGTTCCACCAATGGTCGTGGGTGGTACCATCAATATTGGTGCCATTGAATTTTGGTGCCATAACGCCGGACGGTCAAATTTCCGTAACGCCGGACGGTCAGATTTCCGTCCAGTGAGCCGTCTAAGGCTTTCGCCTTAATGAGGCGAAAGTACAACTCGTTCAATTCACGCATAGTTTGATAAATATTTGTTGGTTAACATCCAAGGCAACACGGGGGCTTTCAGAGACGCCGTATAATGGAGAGGCTCCGGGTCAACATTTTTCCCCAGTATTATTTTAGAAGAGCAACATAAACTACGATGAATTGCATCGACCAACCAGCCCGGATCTTGCAGCTTTTTGCACCTGGGGTTCTTAGTTCTTCAAACGTGCACCCAAAGCACGATCACACGCGAGTGCTTTTACATTCCACTCGTGCCGCAGCACAGGGGATAAATTGTATACGCTCTCGTGCTTAGCCGCAAACATCGTATCCACTGACCCACTGCAGCTGGTGACGCGCAGATCAAACATGCGTATTGTGCGGTGTAAAGCAGGTATGTTTGCACAGGTATATGCGTGAGGTTAGACGGCAGGCCGTATACTCCGGACTTCACAGGGCACCACCAAAACAGAAACGCATAAATATCCACCGAATAGTTCTACACGTTTTCCGAGTTTCCTCTAAAGACTTTCAGTGCGGCAACTCTACGTCTTGGTAGACTACTCGTTCGTACTCCCAAGAATTCTTCAAGTAACAGCGGTCTTCTCTCCTGAGCACATTGTCCGCGAGCCACTTGCAAGATTCGTTGAAGGTTCAGTGTTACGTTCCTTTAGAATGCAGTCCTCGTTTGTTGACTAATATTAACTGTAGCGCCGAGCAGTCGTTGCCCCACATCAGGAACACCTAGCGCTTGAACTTTGAGCACGTATATACTCTGGTTTTTGCATCGTTCCTATAGCTTACTACAGGACGCCTGCGGTATTGAAGGAGTGCAACTTACAAACCTAGCGTAGTGTCCCTGTTTATAGCGTCACTTAGTGGCGTGGTGAGATTAAGAAGTTTGCAGGCATAGCATGGAAATAGAGAGAAAGAAAGAGAGGCTCCTAATGAAACTGGAGAGGTAAATTTGCCTGGCGGCATGCCTAGCATGCTACTCTAGGCATGTGCGATGGTAAATGAAATGGTACGAGCAGGACATATATCACAGACACACAAAACACGTAAAACACACAGTATACAGAACTGAAGTATCTCGTTGAGACCTGTGTCTTGTACAAAAGTTAAATGCACCGTGGTGACGCGGGACGCACGGAAGGCACTAGTCCATGGTCACTGATAACTGCATGTATGGAGCAAATCACGCCTCCGCCGTTTTCCAGATTACATGCTATCCGATGCGAGCACTATCGCTTAGTTTGTCGACATCCGCCGTCGTCGCACAGACAAGGTTTTTACAGGTACTAATTCCTTTTTTTTTTTGTCAGCTTCTCCTTTTTCTCTGATCAGTAAATGCTGATAATGAGCCATTGTTAGATTCAGTTGAGGCAACTGAGAAAAGAGCACCGTTTTGGCCTAAGCACTAAAGCGGTCACTGCACTGAAAGCGTGGTCGCACGCGAGCCGCGTCCCCGGCGGGGATGATACCACGTCGGTTGCGCGGCGCGGGCTCGCTTCCGGCGATAGGGCGCCGCTGGGAACCATCTCGGGGACGCACAAACGCGATCGGCAGCGGAAGCCAATTAGCGCACCCATCGACCGGCCGCCGCGACGGCGGACGACTCCTGAGACGGGATGGACCGCGCTGGTCTCACGGGGCCGCCGGGCGGCGCTGGTCGAGACGCCGGATATCGGCGGCGAGCCCTGCATACTGATGAGCGGCAGCGGCGACAATCGCCGCCGGGTTATCGGCTTCGCGCAGTGCGGGCAGTTACACTCGCGGGACACGCTCCTTATCGCCGCGCTGAATGGACGGCGTGCGCGCGCGCGCGAGTGGGTTGCTGGAATGCGCGGGCCCGCGCTTGGCGCGTGGCGACAAGCAGCGGTGCGGCTTCGAGAGGAAACATTTATCAGCGGCCGACGCAGTTGCCACCACCTTCCCGCCGAGTGAGTCCGATGCGAGGAGTAAATGACGGGGGCTGCCTAAGAGCAAACAGAGAATGCGCGAGTCCTTGGATGAGAGGCGTCTTGGACTTGTTGTGTGCAAGAAAGAGAGCGCCGTGGCGGACCGTGCCAAGTTTCACAACGGGACTTTCGAGCCCAATCAAGAAAACGCTCGAGCTTGGCGCGCGGTTTGTTTTCCTCCAGCGCTGATTACGGCGCGGGCGGTTCTGGGCGAACGCGCGCCTCTCGTCCGATTGACCTCGCCGCCGCTCCGGCCACGAAACGAACCGATTGGAATTTCATCAAGGCGGAAAAAAAAAAGAAAGAAAAAGAAAAAGAAAGCGCGCGCTTCTACTTTTAGCACGCTCGCATCGCGGTTGGGCCGGCCGCTGAGCCGCGCTGCAAACACGCCGAACGGTGGGCAGTTCGCGCCCGCGTGCAAACACTCGTTCGCGACTCCCCTCCCCATCCCGCGCACGGGGAACAAAGACGCGGGCAGAGGCGGCCCTGCGAAGGCCGCGGCAAACCCGTGCAGAGTACACACGCGTCGGTGGCCGTCACCCGGGCCAAGAAGAAACGGCTCAACTGACCGTGAACGAGGTGCTTGTGTGAACTTGGCACTAGCAATGGGCGAAAACAGACTTAAAAAGTTGGGTTACTCCTCGGAGAACAAACGCGCTCAGCTAGACGTCTGCGGGAGACCTCGATTGACGGTGCATCTGAAAGGCTGCCAGGCTGAACGGCTCCCAAGGACGCAGCAGAGAAGCCAGTGAATTAAAGTCACCATTAAATTGCAAATCGCCAAATTAAGGACGGTTTTCCCAGAGAAGAAAACATTCATAAGTGTAATCACGCCCCGACATTTGCTTCGTCATGAGTGCTCGTAATGCACTTTCATTCCTCCATCGTGGCACATCTCGAGACGGCAGGAGCTGAGACCTAGCAGCGCAGATCATTCAAAGCAATGCCTTAATTGGAGTCGAACGTTAACGATGATCATAGAAGAAATAGAGCAAGATGATATGACGTCACGTCGGTACATACGGAGGTAGCACAAATGACCTTCCCGACTAAAAGAAAAAGAAATGTGGGGTTTAACGTGTTTGTCATGAGGAACGCCGTTGTAGAAGGGCTCCCGTTGAATTCTGACCACCGAATGTTTTTTAACGTGCACCCAAAGCAAGATACACGAGTTTTTTCGGTCCCCCATAGGAATGGCAAAACCGCAAACACGACCTCGTGCTCCGCAGAGCAGCGCCGTATCCCCTGAGCTGCCGTATCCCCTGAACCGCGTCGGGTCTCTGCGCTTCTTTTATTCGTAAAATGAAATGGTAGTAACGCACATGTAGGAAGAGAAACTTCCGGCGTATGACTCTCAGTCTACAAATACTCAATGTAAGAACTGTTTGTCGCCGCACGCATGTTCATACAATAGTTAATATCTGATCATCATGACGCGGCCACAAATCCGTCTCCACGCCAGATCCATGTCCTGGTTTATCCTGGACATGCACCGCGGCCGTAATATCCGTCTTCTGTGCCCCAAGATTAGCGAAGCGGTAAGTATAGAGGTGATATTCAACATAGCCCCACAAAAGAAAAATAAATCATTCGACTTAAAATGAGCTGAGCGTGGAATCCAGGAGAGAAAAATTTGGTCCAAGTGTAAAAGCCTGGGCAGTGCAGCGCCTACGTATACGATGTTGCCCAATTTCGCAGCTAACATATTGCAAGATAGAAATGCGGCGCAGCTTTTTCCATATTGGCGTCTTGATCCTACTGTGAGATCACCCATAGGTTCAGCGTTTCGAAAATGATAATTGCGGCTATTGTTTCTTCGGCGATGCAGCAGAAATGAGCACCGCCTTTGAAACACGGCGGTGGCAGGTACGACTAAGGTCCTTGTTTTATCTTTCTTCGACGCAGTGTCTGTGTCTTCATACACGGAGTAAAACATTATCGTACCTTTCATAGTCTTTCTTTCCACGTGTACGTCACCAATGTTCCAGCTTTCGATTACTGTATAGTTTTCTTTTTTTTTCCAGAGTTAACACAATTTTATAAGATCGCCTGTAGAAGTAGAAGAAAGTACAATTATTCTTCTTGAAGTAAATTATATCAAGAGGCGAACCTTATTTGCACGGAAAATCAAAATACACAGTTAATTGTTTAACAAACTTTCACTCATTAACTTTTGATCTGTTTGCCTAACGGTACATATTACCATTTACGTATTGTAGCCCGCGAGTTCGCTATATGTAGGCATCAACTTGGAACATATTCTGAGGATGACACCAGTTTCCAAATATCTGTGCCGAAAGTGTGCGACGAAATGCATTGGTCTCCCTTCTTCTTCTTTCTGGGGTTCTACGTGCCAAAACCAGTTATGATTATGAGGCACGCCGTAGTGGAAGGCTCTGGCTTAATTTTGACCACCTGGGGTTCTTTAACGTGCTGCATTGGTCTCCCAGCTATTTTTGCCTGCAATGCAGAAAAATGCGTTTGTTCAAACGTAAGAAGCAAAACGGGGCATTTTACTGCAAGTTTTGCGGTGCTTACCTCAAAACTGATGCTAGTTGCGAAATTCGTGCCAAATCGATGCGCCTTGAGAACTCACTGACTTCAATTTGTAAATTTCAATATGTGCTATAAAGTGTTTTTTTAATGTTTGTTAATTAGTCAATCAGTCATTCCAATTTCTTGAGCAAGTAATGTCTGCTTCCTCGAGCAGACAAGCTCAAACATTACAATAGTATTCTCAGGCAAATCACTTCTGCGGGATCCCACAAGGTGGAGGAAGTATCACGAAAGGGAAAAATTGTCATCCACCTCGTTCAGGTGGATGACAATTTTTCCCTTTCATAATATTATCTCCTCAGGAGATTTAAAAAACAAATGTTTACTCTTAAAATAGCAATATAATAAAGAGAGAAACATTTATTTAGACCATCGAGATCGTTGATCTTGAGGACGAATATAATAAAAAGACACCTGGCCGAACATTCCTCAATAATGTACTTACAGCCCAAGTCCTCGGACAAGTCACATAGAAACCAATGCACGCGCATTCACCTAGTCAAAGGACCGTACGAGGCACTCGCGAGAGAAAAAAAAAAAGAAGAAAAAAAAGAAGAAGAAAAGAAAGAAGAGGAAACGCGTTCGCCTTCCGGTGGAGAGCGAAATAAAAATAAAGAGAGCTGCCTCGAAGAGCGCGTTGTTGCTTTGTTCGTTAATCAGGCACTGTGATCTGGTGCACGCGCGCGCGCATTACGCAATCGCACGCCTCGTGAAGGTCAGCAGTTTGCGTTTTTCTCCAGGCCGAAGGAAAATCTAGGCCACGAAGCAGAGCGCCAGGTGCTCGTCGAGACACAAAAGCAAACAGAGTCGGGCGGCGAAGAAGACCGCTGCCACTCTCGGGGAGAGACACTGCGGCCTTTTAGAACTGGATCGTCTCTGCCGAACGCACACAGGAGGTCGTGTTTGCTCGCGTTGGGCGCGCGCCTTGCTTGGTTCTCGTGGCCATGATTGGCACCTGGCTGTGGCCGAATGGTGCACGGCCGCTACTCTGCGGCCTGGGTCACGCCTGTCCGAGCTGCGTTTATGCTGTTGCCCTCGGTGACCGCAGCGAGCGATGGAGGTTTAGACGGAGGCGACGACAAGTGGCCTGGTCGCTCGCGCGGCCGCTGACCAAATACGACGCAGGTGGCGGTCTTCCGCTGAGCGGATTCTGGCGACGAAACGGCTCCCGCACGGTCGGTGCTTCTTCTGCAGTCATAGCAATTCTTCGTTGTACGCATGCGCAACCTTTATGCACTTGTACGCGTCCGTCGCCACAGAATATTGAAAACGGGTGCGAATTCTTTATCCTGTTTAGTTCGTTTCAGACATTGGGCCGTATTTAGGGTGATGCCCAGGAACATGCGGCTACCGCAGTCTGAGTTTCAGATAGCAAAGAAAATGTCTAGTGGCCACACAATCACATCGTAAATCAAGGTGAACGCTGCTATTAGGTTGTAAAAAAACAGTCAGTACCGTAAAAAAAATACCGGTAGCAGCATGTTGCTATCAGAGGTGCTATCATGGTTTCAGAGGTGATAGCTTATGTGGTAGCACCAACTTGGGATAGCATATGTAGCATGTTTGCTACACATACCACACTGTAAAAGGCAGGATGACTGCAAAAGGGGGCAGGTCGACCTTCATGAAGCTGTTTGAGCTTTTTGTCTTATCTCCTCTTTTCACATTGGAAATGAAATTAAGGTGATTGATGTTGAAGTTGTGCGTCGCTTTGCAAGCTGCGGGATCAGCTTCGAAGTACCCCGCTCATGCAGAGAGCCGTACTTCGACTTCTGCCGGGTTAAGATTTCGTCTAACATGCTGCTGCTATCACGCGCTTATATAGCAATGCTAAAGAAAGAGTAATGCCACAAACTACTATGCGCTGTAAAAACGTGATGAGTTCCCTTGAGCCGACATTGGCAACAAAGCGAATGAACGGAAATAGAAGACCAGCCACCCTGCAATTGTTTTCGGTCCACTCTTTGTAGATGTGAAAACCTCGGAGGATCATTGCAGATATTGGCGGAAAAAAAACGAATGATGGCATTACCACGTTACTTTAATGCTAATGCATCAGGTCCCGCTATATATGATGCCAATTTGCCAAAAGCTGCGCCATTCTTGTCGTTGTTGTGCATTGAAGCCACGGTGAAAGGTTTAAGCAACATGGGATTGACTGAACTCTGTACGCTGGCACTTTCTATGTGCTCTTGCATGGGCTTTCTCCATTCTATTTTTTTCGCGCATATAGTAAAGCCTGAACCCCGCGGAGTCGGCTCTCACTGCGCGTAGTACACGTTGCGTCCTTCTTATCGTGGCGTGTTTGGCACGGGTTTGACAGCAGGCCTTGCGGCAGGCCTCCATTCTCCACGAGTTGCCGTGGACACGCTTCCCCGTGAATTGAGATGTAAGCCGGCACACGCTCTGGGCACGCCGCGCTTGACCACGAGAACAACCGCAGCAGCCATGCGCGTATTTTTTTCAGCAGACGGTACGCAAACGGAAGCGAAGAGAGAAAGCACAGCGACGGCAGGCAACGGAAAAGAAGCCAGAAGAAGGAGGAACTGAACTCGGCCTGGCCACAGAGTTTCGTTGCGTAAATTCGAGACTTTCTCCCAGCCCCCCACGCGCATTGGCAAGCTCCCGCTAATCGGTTTCCGGCGCTCACTGCAGCCGTATAATCAGGCAAACGAAGCAACGGGAGAAGCCAAGTTGAACAGCTTCCACGCGAAGAGAGACATTCGCAGTCCGCGAGCAAAGGTCGTTGCTGTTTTCGGCCGGTGAAACGCTAGTTTTTTCCCCCCACGGGAGCGTAATTGTTACGCCGGGGAGAGTGGCCGCGCTCTGTTTGTGCCAAGTGTGCCAAGCGTCGACCAGCGCGGTGGCGAGGGCACCGCGAGCAGCGGGCGTCCCTTAATTGACCGCTGCGTGCAGGCACGTCTTCGGTGCCGCTGAGTGATGCCGCCACCGCTGCTCGCGCGCACGCCGTAGCATCCGGTGCGCGTGGCGCTGCCAACTGGCCCCGCCGCCTGGCGTCGTTTCGCGCTTGCGGAGAAACGGAAACACGCGTGCGCCTTCGAAGCAGCTACCGTGCCGCACTGCTTTGCGAGGGGCCCCGCGCTGTCTCCGTGTTTGCCACGTGCCGCTCTTGGGTTATCGCATACGTATATAGTATAACAATCGTCGTGGCTGTTATAAGCGTCAGACGAAGAGTATGAATGTTCGCTACACGCGTCTAAGAGAAACACCGTTTGCATCCAGAGCCGTAGCCGCTTTCGGCTCGATGGGAGCATATATAAGAGCGAGGCGTGCCCTCCCCTGGCATCTGCGATTAGGCAGCGCAAACCGTTCACTCTTCCTATGCCGAAGGCCCATTCCTGTATCGCGTCTTAACGCTTGGCTTCCGATTGCGGCTGCGAAGCCGGCAGGTCGGTGCGCGACGCGCCACGCTATATAGAGTGACACACGCCACTGCGTTCACTTCCAACGCTGATCCGCGGAGGAATGCGTGCGGCGAGTTCTCTGCCGTCGGCTGCCGAGCCACCCGTCAAGTGGCAAGCGGCTACGACGACAGAGGCGCGCCGCCGCGTTCGGCTTGATTTGACGCCCACCGCGAGCCCCCAGTGACAGAGAGGCTCCCGACCGCGATGCCGGTGCGCGGGGGCCCCGTGGGCTTAAGCCTGACGCATTCGCCCCCGGCTGCGCCTCCACGCCTGGCACCTGAAACAGGCACGCGCCACCGAACAGCGGCTTCGGGTTCTAATTGCTCCGCGTAGCTCGGTGACCCGGGCGTTGGGTGAGACGTGGGGCTGCCGACTAGACGCAACTATATTGCCCGTGACTATGTCCAAACTGCTCAATATTTGCAGCCACGAAGGAAGGCTCACCGAAGCCAGGAGGCGGTATCAAATAATCGCGGTATCAAATTGTAAATCGAGGGGATTATCGATGTCCACTGAAGCAAAAAACCACCGTTAGCAGGTGTCATTGATGTCATTGTTGCAATTAATCGCAGAAATATATTTTAAATCGTGCATTTGTACTTCACGGCTGTTGACACATGTACTACAGACTAGCCTTGTTGTTTCACCTCAGGTGTTATTTGATCGCTCGGAAATGTCATTTATTGGTGCTTCGATATTAATTTTGAAAACGTCCGACGAAATGCATGGGCGTTCCAGTTAACTTTTTGAGGAAAACGCTGTTTTATGTATTGAAACGCAAAAGTAACTGGAACACCAATGCATTTCGTCGGACACCTTGAAAATGAATATCTCGAAACTGGTTCAGTCCTGAGAATTCATTCCAAGTGGATACGCCTTGCGAACTCAGTGGTTATATTTCTTAGATTGAAAGATGTGCCGTAAAATAATTAATGAAAACGTTAATTAGGATAATTATGTTAGTTATTCAATTAGGAATTTCGATTTCTCGTGGAAGTAATGACGGCCTCGTCGAGTACTTTAGATCAAGGATTATAATTTTGCTATCTGCCACAGGCAATTTTTAAAGATTTGTTGCAGCTAAAATGAAACACCCTGTATAGTGTGTACAGTGTTTGGGGCTTTGGCATAAGCCCATCTTAAAGAGACCTATCTTCCGATTGTTGTTCACTTTAATATTAATAATAAACTGAAAGCTGATGGAGAAAAGCCCAAATAGCTTGGTGGCTTTGCAAACTCGTCGCTTAATTTATTATTATTATTATTATTATTATTATTATTATTATTATTATTATTATTATTATTATTATTATTATTATTATTATTATTATTATTATTATTATTATGCATTACATGTTGGGGGTACGACCACACGGAGCCTATTTTTTTACGCGTGCATCGCCCGAGGAAGGTTTGCGAGCGAATGGGCCCAGGTATTGCCGGAGAAAGTACCAAAAAAAAAAAAGGAAGAAAAGTAAGAAAAGAAAAAGCGCGAAAGGTGTCGCTCGAGCCGCGCCGCGCGAGAGAGGCCGAGTGACCAACGCGCGCCGTCGCAGCGGCGGCGCACACATTGCCGCCTCGTCCGGCGGAGCTCAAAAGGGGCCGCCGCGGTCCGTCAAAACACGACACCGTTCTCGGTAAATCACGCGGTCGAATTTGAAACAAAGCGGCGCTAGAATTTATAGCGATGTTCCCCGACGGCGTATTTTACTCGCGTCGACTGAGCGCTTTTCTTGCGGCCCCGTTTGGGTCGTCGTCGTGCGCTGTCGCTGTATATTGTGTGTAACGCCTGAAGGGGGGGGGGGGGGGGGGGGGGGGGGGGGCAAACCCGACCAACAAAAGCCACGGCCGGACGTTTATGGAGCGGCCGGTGTGATCGTAAATCAGCGGCGCCGCTTCGGAGCGCATACGTCGCGCGGCTCGCCTAACGTATGCAAATTGGCCCCCCCTCCCTTGCTTCACGGCGGCGGCGTCGAACGCACGCCGCGCAGGGCGCCGTCTGCCGCGCGCGCGCGCGACGGATTAGCGCGTTCTCTCCCCCTCTCCTTCCTCGCAAGGGGAGGGGTGAGATGTGCCTCCCCCCCCCCCCCCCCTCCACCCGGCATCACCGCTGCCCCGAGCCCACGGGATCCAATGCCAGGCACCGGATCGACCCCTTTCCTTCAACGCTACCGTGCGAATGATTTAACTGACACATTTTGACGGCAGTGTGGCATCCTTTGTCTGCGTATTTTATTGACGCATTGCGTCACTCATTCGACCGTAAGAGCGACCTGCGTTTGTGGTGCGCGTTATCGACGCTGTAAGAAGAGTCCGTTCGCGTCGGATTATTTCTGTCCGTCGTGATTGGGCGGATCGGCGACTGCTTTGCAGTATAGTATCGTCAGTATCGGCCAGTACGCGCGGTGGCAAATGAGGAAGAAATGAAATGGAAATACGAACCGTTGTTGGTATCGTGCGTTTTCTGGCGAACGGGATGGGCAGGGCGCAGAGATAAAGCTCTTCTGGGTGAACGGACATGACCGTTCTTTTTTCATTAATTCATTCATACTCTGACGTTACTGACAGGCTGTGTAAACGTGCACGGTAGTGTCTGCCGTACAGATAAATACAGATATGGTACAGATAAAAAGGCAGCATTGCACAATACTTCGTAACGCGAGTGAAGTTATTGGTATTATTATTGTCATCAGTGTTCAAGAAGACATTTTCGCCTGTAGCGCGGCCCTGGTTACCCCTTCTCACTTAATTTACAGATGTGCAGAAAATGATTCTAGCAAACCTATATAAAAAAAGTTCGAACGCCATTCATCCTCTAGTTGACGTCGATGAAAGACTATGTCTATGTCATATTATGACTATGTCTATGTCAAATTTGCTCACACTAGTAAGCCGCCATCTGTTCATTTTAAATCTTCCAATCGGTCATCTCGCAAATTACACAATATCAGCTTCGCGTGCAAAAATACTGATACTTTTAACTCATCAATCCCTACCACGAGCTATTCGATTATGGAATGACCTTCTAGATTACATCATGTCTGAGCATAATGCCTCTAAACTCCGTGATCACCTTAACAATTATTTCTCAACTAATCTCAACTAACAAACTATTTCAACTAACAATCTATTCTAACAAACTAACCAACTAATCTAACACTAACAATCACAACCTAACAAACTAAACTAACAAACTCTCTCAACTAAGTCTGGATTGCAAACGCTATCTACCAGAGCAAAACACGCTCGCCTGAAGTTCTTGTTTCACCTTCTAAGAATTAACTGTAGGATAGATGTGTCCGGGTACATTTCATTTTCTGAGGCTCGAAAAACCCGTAACAAACATGCGTACACTTTAACAGAATACACATGCAACAACGACACGTTTCAGTATTCATTCTTCCCCCTCACAGTAGCTGAATGGAACCGACTTGATCCTGCCTCCCCCCCCCCCCCCCCCCCCCCCTATAACCGCCACCGAATTGCTATCCAAATTTACCTCACAAGTAGGAGCTGCAGTGTGTAAATAAAATAATTTATCATCGCATGAATCATCGTCACAAATTTTGCATTGTGTAGCTTTCGACGTCCTATTTTTCTTTCTCCTTTTTTTTTTTCTTTTTCGTTGGTTGCCGTAATGTGAACATAAGCTACGCTCTGTTCCCAAAATAAATTTTCCTTACTGTAATACTTATAGTCCTAAGAGGATTGTTGTAACTGCCATTTTCCTGCTAATTGCTTGCCTAGATTTTTTTTTCTCAATTCGTTTCTTCTCTCTTTCTCAAAGTGTATATGTTTTAAGCACATCTCTTCACACAACTTTAAAACTTCATGACGCGTTAAGAGTTATCTTTCAGTTCGTTCCTATTTCATGTATAACTGGTTACTTGCGTGTTCTTCACTGCTAGTATCTTGTTAGTTAACTGTCATGTGAAAACATGCATTTTTGTTCCTAAACTCCCTAACTTCCTTCTTATATTGCCATCCTTGGGCAATTGTTTTCCTTTTATTTTCCTTTTTTTCAATTAACTGTTCTCCTTAATGCGTACTGATATACATGTATACTGTATCGGCCAACTGCCACCCTCTCAAATGAGAGTAGCAGTATTGTAAATAAATAAATAAATAAAACCAGTTATCTCTTCATACCGGTTTTCTTTGTTTTGTGTTTCTCTCAAATATTTTTAATGTAACTTTCATATAGCGCAGGCTCACTTTTTTACTTTTGGCTCTCATACTTGGTACTTTATCTGTATTTGTTTTCTTTTTTCTGTCTGCTTGCCAGTGTTTTAGTAAGCTTACCTTACTCTCTCATTGATGCCGTTGTGTATGTATATCGCGCCAGGTGATTTTAATGTGTGTGTATGTGTGTGTTTAAATGATAGGATTGCTTGTGGTGTTATGGTGCCTTTAGTGTATGCTCAGTATAGAAATACTGACTGTATATTTACTCATTTATTTGCTGTTTATGTTATTTGTTCGCTTTTACGTCAATTCATGGTACTACGCTTACATTATTTACGTTGTTTACATTGAGCGTTTTCACTGATATGACTGCTATGTATACCTTTCATGTATCGCGCCCCCTTACTCTATGCCCCACTTGGGCAACTGTAGGGCATTTTTAAATAATAAAAAAGGCACACTTGTACACGGCCTAGTTTTCAATGAATAAACACCGTTTGATTACTTTGTTTCTTCTTTTTGTTTTCAGAACTGCCTCCACTTCCGGCACGCATTGCTCCTTTCTGTATTTTAGTCAAAATGAGAGCTCCTACTTGAAGCCTTTGGCATTTCTTCTCCACAATGCTTAGTAAAAGCGTATATATCGAACGAACACCTTAAATTGTGAGTGGTAAAGCGCAGAAAGCCATCCTTAATTAACGAAATACAGAACAGTGTAGTATGCGGCAGAGAAATGGCAGGTTGATAGTTCATCGAATATCCACCAACGCTCATACTGAACATGCATCGCAGTTTTTGAAAAGAAGGAGTTGCAGTTCTTTTTTTCCGGGGTTTTGTGTGTTCTATGTATACATACTATTAGGGGTGTGCGAATATTCGAAGCTTTCGGATAACGAATCGAATAGTGTCTTATTCGATTCGGTTTTCGAATCGAATAGTCAATATTCATAAAGGCGAATAGTTTTCGAATACCTTTCGAATTTTTCAAGATGCCAACTGCTCCGAAATAAACATAAAATTGGAGCAAAAGTACGATAAAATTTCCGGTACGGTACGGTAAATTTCCCCGTGGGCATAGTATAAACATAAAACATGAGAACCTGCGTAGTGAAGCAGGCTATATTACTTAAGTAACCATACTTTACAGGCTGTACAGTGATCTCTGAAGAGCCCTGTGCATGTGAAGAAACTAGTTGCTTGGCTCCAATGATCCATTTGTGCTTTTAATAAACAACGTTTATTCATAACGTACTATGTTATGACAAAAACTTGCTAACTTTAAAAATATTGGGATGTGAACATCGTTTTATATTGATTGTGATAACGGCCGCTCATTATCAGAAAACTATTCGAAAAAGTATTCGATATTCGGTTCGATTCGGTCTCAAAAATCCCTATTCGCACACCCCTACATACTATATGCGTCGTCTTCTCTAATAAGATCAGTTCTGTTTTCAGCATTCTTTGTCCTTTTCAATCCGTCTTCTCAGTTTTCTCTTTTTGTATTTGGTTGCGCTGGTTCTGCTTTCTGATGCGTCGGATGTCTTGCGTCGGTGTCCCCCAATACATCAAATACAGAAAGAAAAAAAAAAAAAGGAATCTCGGGTTATACATTTTAGCCACTATCTCGATGAGCCCCCATGTGGGCGATGCCGATAGAATCGTTTTCCTCGTCCATCGATCGGCCGAGAAAGTTCGACCGACTCGGCTCTATATCACTGAGCTGGTTTACCCCGTACGCGGCACCAGGCGGATCTGCGAACAGGAGCAACCGCGCGTGCCCATGCAGCGGTCGCGCATGCGCACTCGCCCACGCTCATGACGGAGGCCGATCGAGTCAGCTGCCGGTCGGCCGCCGTGCACAGTCCAGGGGCGGCACACATTAACATGGCTGCCGAGTGACGAGCCGTGGTAACAGCGCGGCCCCGGGGCATCCCACGGTGGGGGGCTGGCAGGCAGAGTGTGTTCACGGGCGCGCGCGTTGTCATCGGCGCCTCTGCGTGCGATGCCCACGTGTTCACGCCCGGCGACCACGGCGGCGAGCGCGCGCGCGGTTTCACAATTTCGCGCTTTCTCGTGACCGCAGTAACCGTGCTAACGGAATCTAACCTTGAAACCCGTCTGGCGGGATTTTCCAATGAGATCATTAGGAGCAGAGCGCGCTGCTGCGCCAGTGGACGCTCCGCAGTCGGGGCGCCGCTTGCGACATCCCCCTCCACCGCGGTCCAACAAAAGGCGGCGAGCAACAACGCGCTGCCTCGCGCGCTTCCCGAGAAATCGCGGCCGCCGAGGGCCAAGCCGCTGAGACGAGCCGTATTATACAACGAGCGGATGCATTGGAAATGCGCCGCCAAGAAGAAGGTGCCCTCGCTCGCGCGCACACGCGCTTTACGAGCCACCCACCACGCGCTGCGCGCACGGTATTAAAAGGCGCAATTAACAACGCGCGCCGTCGCAGCCAGCGCAAGTGGGCACGAAGAACGCACGGGCGATATTCGCAACTACCTTTCGCAGAAAGGCTATTCGATGGACACGTGGAGACTGCAGGGCTAGCTCGCCGCAGACGGAGTCCGGCAAAAACCGCGGCGCATTGAGTTGGACGTCGTCCGAGAAACTCGGCGGAAGCTTTGGACGAGAAAACAGCGCCGCCACAGCAGATGACTGCAGGCGTAGCCGTGGAAAGTTGTAAATGCGGGTGGGCAGCCGCCCCGTAAATAAATTTGCCGAGCGGTGGTTTTAACTTTCACCGCGATTCGGAATTTTTGAGGGGCTCTTCGTTCTTACGGTGCACGACAGACGTGATATAACTCTCCGCGTCTTGATGTACTTGTGTCGAGAGTGCTGAAGAAACGACCTCCCAGTGAAAATATAATAATAATAAATGATGATAAAATAAAATAAAATAAACGTGTTAACAAATAGTCATAGAGGCACCTTAAGTTTTCATGCAAGTTTTGTTTGCAGCAGCAGCAACAAAATTTCTTACTGATGGAAAGTTTTTGGATTATTCCCTTCAGACTCGACACGTGGTCAATGGCGTGGGAGATGGTAAGGCTTCTCGGAATTTCTGGTAAGGTGGACTGGCAACTAGCCCACCATATTTGCATATGTTGTGGCTCTCAAGTACACGTGAAGTGCGGAAAAACAAAACGTGATTCCACACGCGCCGCTTGAATGCATATAGTGTACGTTGCTTGAAAGATGGAGGAAACAAGCAAAACAACAGTTTCTTGAGTTGTATCCTGCAGGCAATAATTTGCATAAGAGATAATTTTCTTTCTCATTTTCGATATCGTATACGTGTTTGTGTTCTCATTTTGTTCACGTGTTTGACCTCATTGTATAAAACGCGCCGCATTTAAAATACAATCGATGCGAATTGCTGCGCTTTGTTTCTGGAAATCATTACCTAAAAGCAGACTTGCCTTCATCTGGGCAAATCCGTTTCGTTACCGGTCTGCAATATATGTATTTGTTCAACTAACATTGTGCGGAAAAATAACACGCCGGACTGAGGTTTTGTGCGAAATCGTGGCAATTCGCGGGAATTGGTAACACACGTACGCTAATACAGCGCCTACTATGTGCCCAGAACGATGTATCGCTTTCAGGTGCGCCATTACCGAGAAGTAGATAAAAAATTAAGAGTTAAGGCACCACATATCATCCAAGAGGTAGACGCTATACGCAATGAACTGCAATATCCTTATTTAGCAGATGAATGCGCAGCAGACGACGCGCAGCAGGCCGCTACTACGTCGGGACAGAGATGCCGAGCCTCTCAGCCGCGTCGCGGGCCCGTTGGACAGCCCATAACTGTTCTTCGAGGTTGGGGCTGCGTAGAACCGCATCCCAACGTGAAGAAGTGTTGCTTTCATCGCCGCGTAACGCGGGACACCGCCAGAGCATGTGAGGTAAGCTCGCTAAGTCATTGCATAGTGCACATGCATTTGTTGTCTGAATTTCGGGGTACATTTTGTGAAGAAGTAGGGGGTTTGGGTATGCCCCCGTCTGTAGAAGCCTTAGTGTTAAAGCCTGAGGTCTATTGAGTTTACAATGTGGGAGGGGGTGGAGCCTACGAGCCAAGTAAAGATGCTTAGTAATTTCGTTGTACGAGGAAGGAGAGTCCCGATTGTCAGTACCCCCAACGTCACGCTGCCCGGTACTCGTAGCTACGCGGTTGATAATCCCTCGCGCAGCATTGTGTGCCGACTCATTGATGTATTTATTTAGCAGATGCCTGAGGAAAATCCCAAGGTATTATATAAGGTGCTGGAGACCCACCCGGCATAACTGTCCCGGTCGGCTTTTGACTCGCAATATAAGCAAGAGACCAAGCAAGGAAAGTGGGTCAATTAATTTAGCAGCTTTCTTTGTACCTTCGCGAAAGCAGGGCAGCAATGGTACGACGTCATAAGCGTCGATCAAAGGGGGGCAAGGGTGCTCTTCAGCAAGTACTTGTGAAGTTTGCAAGCAGCTGTTTAAAAAACTTCGCAGTCCTTTTACATTGTTTGTTTGCTCTGGATCACTACCGACTGCATTTTATGGTTCACAATTTGCAATAACAGCGATTCAGAAGTCGAAACCTCCCTTCAGCGGTTTACTAGCTTCCATCAGTTTACTTCTATTTGACCAGGCGGTCAACTGTACTTCATTTATCTTCATGTCTACCAAAGAGGTGGCGCATCAGCGGCTGCCAGGTGACTGCGGGAGGCACAAGCGTGAAGCCCGTTCTGTAAGCCCTACCTTACCAAGTTTTCGACGTGAAACTTAGTGCGTACACACCCCCAAGGCGACGAAATGTGAGTCCCCCCCCCCCCCCCCCCCCCCCCCGATAGAACGGGTTGCTACGCCTCTGCACGACGTTAAACCTTATATGGAAGGCAGGCTATAGCCGTTGAACTAGTGGTTGCAACACTTATAAACAGGGAAGCCCAAAGCAGCAAGACTCTCACTCTCGTAATCCATACCTTGCGCTATATCTGACGTGCGATAAAGATTTGTAATTTTTCTGCTAGACACGAACACATAACAAGACACTGCTTTGGCAAGAGCGGACACTTGTATTGCTATCAAGGTGCATAATAATAATAATAATAAAACAAAGCAAAAAAAAAGAAAATAAAGAGAGAGAAACACGGACTTTGCTTCATTTTTTGTGAAGATCTAGACTCTGATTTCGTAACGGGTTAGGCGAAATTCTCGACACCCTTCTCGTTCTCACTTCAGCTGATGCCGAAAGGCACTTGAGATACGGAATAAACGAGCTTTTAATACGCGAGCTCCAACGCAGAAAGGTACGGCATCTGTGGCGAGCCTGGCGCAGCCCGATACACGAACAGGGGGGTGAAATGCCAAGCGCCAGATATCTATCTTTTTGCGCGAGAAGATTCCGCAGCGTGGTGCCGCGAAGTCTGTGCAGGCACGGCGTAGAGATTGGACGAATGAAGACAGCCTCTGCGGCGATTCAATGGTGGTGATTTTACACGACCAGTGCCAAGTTATTCAATGTCGCCGCTTCAGTGTCGTGGCAAGGCCGCGTCCTTGTCTCGATTCACAATTTGCTGCGCGCGCTTTATGGGTGCTTCTTTCTGCTACTCGAGCGCCGAGCGGTGGGCGCAGAAGGGCGCTTTTTGTCTTTGGGGGCGCGCTGCAGAGATGGCCACTTCAGACATGACCCCCTCCTCGCCCAAGACGAGCGTACAGCCGCGGGGCTTAGTCTTATTTGTCTTCTTTTGCTCGCGGAGTGGCGCATTATGCAGCCGACCTTCGCTTTCTAAAGACGCTGATTGCAGGTGTAGCGTCGGTGATGTGGCTGCCCTTGAAAAGCGAGAAACTGGAGAAAGTGAAGCAAAAAATAAGCCGCGCACTCAAGGAGGGGCCGCGATCTGGAAGTGGTCCAGCGCGGGAAGCGCTGCGATCAGAGCGCGGCCTTGCTGGCCGCGACGCCCTAATTGGCAGAGTGGGCCGACGCTGCGCCTCAAGGACCGCAGGGTTCGCCGCCCCGTGGACCGGAGTCCGAATGACGAACACACACACACAACACACACACACACACACACACACACACACACACACACACACACACACACACACACACACACACACACACACACACACACACACACACACACACACACACACACACACACACACACACACACACACACACACACACACACACACACACACCACACCACACACACACACACACACCACACACACACACACACACACACCACACACACACCACACACACACACACACACACCACACACACGACACACACACACACACACACACACACCACACACACACCACACACCACACAGCAGCACGCGCGCGCGCGCGCGCGCGAACACTATTACCTGATCCAGTGCACACACTCGAAAATAATTCAGTGATCTCTTTCGGACTTGTTGGCATGCGTAGGTAAACGCAGTCCCGGGTTGCGTATGGCTACTCTTAGAATTTGTAAGCATCATTGAGAGTGTGCGCTTGACTGTGCCCCTTGTATACGGGAGTGTGGGTGTCGCCTCGCGCTTCACCATTCATCCGGGGTATGTATCATGCCGAGCTTATGATTAGGTCCTAAGGACGATTGCGGTCGAAGGCACAATTTTCGTCTGTAGCGCTGTCGCCGTCCTACTGCGCTCGCAGCCATGACTCGCATCGAGGGGGTGTGTTCGAGCGCATGGCGGCTAGCCCTGGTCATGCCTTGCATTAGCCAAGGTCGGTGGGTCGGCCAGAAAAAAGAAAAAAGGGCCAGCGCAGGAATATGACAAATATAGTCATGCGCAGCCACGGATGGGGGGCGGTTCGCCGTCTCCTGTAATGAAGCGCACGATTCGCGGCCGCGTTGCCAGTGCACGCTCCCGCGTGACGGTGGGCGGCCCACTTGCGCGCGCGGACTGCGGCCCCGTCGGAGCGCCGGAGCCGCGGCCGGAGACGCGGCGGCGGCCCCCGCGCGAGGACAAGATCAAGGGGAGGTTCACTTTCATCTTCTTCGCGCGCGTTGTGGGCGCACAATTAGCGACGTCCTTGCGCCGCGGGCCGCCGTGCGCGAGCACCCCGGCTTTGTTTCTCCGCTGGCCTCGGAGACGTCTAATTGGGCGCCGGATAAAAGCGCCTCCTGCCAAAGTAACGGGCGATGCGAAAACTCGGCAGAGTCCCAAAGCAGGGCTGCCGGTTTTCTCGGCCTTGATCCTTAAGAGCTTCGGCAAAAGCCGCGGAGCGTATTACACAGAGCGAGAGAGAGTCGGCGTTGCGTAACCGACGCCGCTTTCAAGGCTGCTCGCATCCTTCGGGTAGGCGTCGGTGCCGCGGCCAAGGCGTTCGACATCAGACCGAATTCCCGACGCAGCTGGGTGCAGCGCCCACGTCTATGGCCGCGCTGGAAACTGGTCCCGCCGCCTGACCGTGAAAGCGGCGAAAATAAATACATCACCGGCGTGGCACAACTGGGCCTCGAAGGATTGGCTCCGCCCGAAAGCCGCTCCTCACGAACGGGCGTTTCACAAGACCGACTTTAAGCGCCGATCGCCCCGGTAACTGACAATCGCCGTGGCGCGGAGCCTTGGCGGGATTGTATTCTGAACACGCGCCATCATCGGGTGCACCTCGAGCCTATCGGGCGGCAGTGAAAGTGCTGCTAGTCAGGGTCGCTTCCTTGCGTGAATGGCGGCTCGCGGAGAAACACGCTTTGCCCCGTTGGCAACAGGCACGCACGCCGAGCGTGGAAAGAACTGCGCTATCGCCGCCGTTCGATGGCTCACCCGCTGCCCACGTACTACGCTCCGCGGCACGCACGTCTCGCCGATAGAGGCTTCGCTGGGTCGCTCGCGCTGGCTGCGGGGCTCCGAGCCCAGTGTGCTCATCGATTCGATTGCACACTGGGTTCGATTTTGATACGGTGCCCGCTCTCACGTTACAGTTAACCTCCAAGCTAATGAGCTTATTTTTTCCACTGCGACTTCCCCAGAATTCAGTTACACATCCTGGATGTTTGTGTACTGTGTTTACTAGGCCCCAATTTCTGTCCCTCATCTGCCCTCCGACAGATATAGAATACTGTAGGTTCCTTTTTCATAGAAGACATTGAAGGCCTGAGATGACACCTCATAAGTGTGGGCGACACATACGCCCAGCGGCTAAAGCGGAGGAACTTTGTAGCCAAATATGCGCCTTTTGCCATCCACAGAGCTTAAAAAGCTCCAGGAGGAGGAAGGAGGAATAGACGGAAAGACAGGGAGGTCAGCCAGTTCTCAGACCGGCTGGCTACCCTGTGCTGGGGAAAGGGAGCAAGGGGAATAAAAGATAATAGAAAAGAGATGTTTAAAAAAAAAAAGCTCCATGTGTGAGCTATCCCCATCAACGAGCTCATGGCATGTGTTCACCTTACCCCGGACCACTTTCTGACGTTAGACAATTTATGCTTGCTACTGGCCGATCCTAACGGCGAAATAATTTGCATGCCTCGAGCTTGAAACTGTTTTTCGGCAAGACCAGCAGACGGAGTGCTGTTCCCAAATGAATTCAACAAAACACGAAGAAGTCCTTCACGTATGGTGTCTCACAAATACCGTCTTTGGATGAATCCTCAACATGGAGCAGCCCTGAGCATGACCGGATGAGCAAGTATAGGAGAAATCAAGGAAGGGAGCACTTGAAACACTATACATCCGCTAATAATCAGTCTTCGGATGATTATTTTCGACAAGGTCCCTCGTGTGGTGGCTTACAGTGTTTGGGAAGTTCTCAGGTCACCTTTTATGATCTCCAGATATGCACTGCGGAGGTCCGTAAGGTGAACGAAAACTCGTGAAATCTAACAGCCCTGCACATCACGGCGGCAGAATGCTGCGCTGAAAACGAACTCAATTCGTAAAAAACTAAAGTTGGAAAAATGCCCTGGTGTTGGGAACTAAGGATGTGTGAACAGCAGTTCTTGAGACCGAGTCGAATATTATGACTCGAATATTACCACAAGAAATCGAGTCGAATCGAATATAGGATATCTTTCGAATAGTTTGTGACAAATGTACAGCCTTTCCACCATTATTATCAAACAATTTTGGCATCCCGGCATTCAGAACAATGGAACGTTTCTGTCATTACATTGCACACGATAAAACAAGTTTTAATTAAAATATAACAAGGCAGTATTAAGAACAACTATCGGTGAAAAAACAGCGCGAAATAAACATGGACAAGGGAGGAACACGGGACAAGCGCTGTCCTGTGTTCCTCCCTTGTCCGTGTTTATTTCGCGCTGTTTGCTAAGGCGAAGAAACATTGTGTGGATCGTACGCACTGTGGGAATCGGTGTGCGCGAAGACTACTGAATATGCTGAATACAATGCTGAAAAATGTTGACGTTATGTGGTGTAGATACTATGTTACGCTGCGTAGATTATATGTCTACGTTATGTGGATGCTATGTCGATGCCATGCATGCGATGGCGTTGCTTGTGTTGGAGCAGTACTCAAGAATGAGCTAAGTTGACTTCTTTATTCCTTGAACAGAGGGAATGATCGTTACTGCTTCACATTCGAGCGTATCCATACTTGCAACGGCTTCCATCGCACTCTCAATACCGAGGCACTGCTGGCCTCGCGGTACAGGCAGAATTGCAAGTTGTGATGTATGTGCTGCGAAGATACGAGACGTAACGCGTCGCGTTTAACGCGTCTACACCCATTGCAAAGACATTTACCAGCGCCTCCCACTCGAGTCATTGGTAAATGTCCTCTGGGGTCCGCACTGAACTATACAAGCAACCTTTACGATGTATAAACCATTGCCCCTATTGAAGTGCTTCCTCTACGAATTACTCCACGCTAACGCAACAGCGGTTCTTCGTGTTTTCCCTCTCCGCGCTATAGTTATGCCCAGCGACGTCTACTCCTCGAAACACCGACACCAAACCACGAGAAAGTGGCAATGAAGCTCAGCCGACTTGCTGCATTTGAGCGACTGTAATCTGGTACGTGATCGGGATCGCCCCACTTGCGTCTTTGATTGCACTCCTGGCAGGATCGGTTCGCGTTACGAAACAGATTTAAACCCTTGCATGGACACATATCGTGGACTGGTGTCAGGACTGGCCCACCAAGGTACCACCTTTGAGCATGCAATGTCCGGGATTTGCCCAGTTTTGATTATACCATCTCCGGGATCACCTCAGTTTTTGCTACATCATCTCTGGATCCGTACAGTTTACTTGGTGAGATACCAAGCAGCAGCAGCATCAGCAGGAGGAGGAGATGTTCGAAGAAGCCCTTAAGAAAAAAAAATATCTTTGCTCATCATCACTGTTATTCGAACTCAAGTCCCTGCGGGTATGTGAAGAAGTATGTGAAGCTAATCACTGCGTTGTCATGTAGTGTTGGCGTTTGGTAATTTGTGCGGGGTTTCGCGCCCTCCACAGACTCAAAGTTGTGTCGTCTATATGTATTTCGCACGCCACAATTGCCAATACTGCATTAGCAGACAAGGAAAATATGGTGTGGGTTGCAAAGAAGTTGTTCTTGAGAATAATAAATGAATGAATGAAACTATTTAAAATGGCGCTTTACTCATGCCTTCAACGTCACGTTGACACGTGGCTTCCGGCATGGAAAGTTTGGCGGCGCTCTGGACGTATCCTATGTGGTGCTGCTGACTTTTTTTTCTGGCCAACTCATTTGAAGATGTTCCAAAACGCAATATGTAACGAGCAGCTCATTAGACTGGTGGTTATCACCGAATATATAGGTGGTGGTGGTGGTGGTGATGATGTTGAAGCAGGCGGGGTTAGCCTGGCATACATAGCCGGCAATTGTTCCGCCTGATCCTCCTTCGAGTTGATATCAGGGGTGTGTCACCAAGTGTCTATGAGCCCCGTGTCTCGCAGGAAGGCCAGCAGCAGTCGTTGCGCTCTCTTCCTGGTTGTCGCAGGTCCTCCGGGGAAAACGACGTCTTCAAATGTCCTGTGCGTAAGACCGCTCTTTTGTAGGCTGTCGATCATCGCTTTTCTTTCTTTGTCAAACTGCGGGCATATCCAAATGTAATGTTCGATGTCGCCAATGTCACCACAGAAAGCACAGAATGGGGAAGCGCGAAGCCCAGTCTTGAATAACCAAGCTGTGGTGTACGCGGAGTCGGTCCTGATGCGGTATAAAAGCGTCGCTTCTTCGCGGGTAAATCCATGAGTCACGCAGGCTTCGTGGGGATTCTTGTGGATCTCCCTAAAGTGAAGGCGGATTACACCCTTAGGGTTCTGAAGAGCTTTTGGAGCTTTCACTTTTGGGACACATGTCAGCGCTAGGCGTGCAAGGGCGTCAGCTTTCTCGTTTCCATCAATTCCTACGTGTGATGGTATCCACTGGAATCTTATATTAAATCCTTTGCTTGTTAGATCGTTAATCAGTGCCAGAGATTGCCTTGTAAATTTCTCTAGAGGTAGGCCACGATGCAATCTCTGTAACGCTGACTTGGAATCCGTCAGCACCACGACATCTCGTGCAGAGAAGGCCCGTAGTTTCCGCAAAGCCGCGGTGATTGCGGCGCTTTCTACTGTTGTAGAGGAAACTACGCGATCCAGTCGGCCAGACCATGACACATCAAAGGATGGTATGCAGAATGCCGCTGCACAGCTATCTGTTTGTGCGCACACCGAGCCGTCTGTGTAAACTTGTAAGTGGCGTTGAAATGCTGTGCTCAAGTGTTCCAGCACAATAAACTTTGCTTCTGCAGTTGAAATGGTGCGTTTCGCCGGTAGGTGGGGTACACTGAGGCTGCAGGTAACGTCCGAAAAAGACCATGGCGGGTCAAGGCGACTGCGTTTAGGCCATCCCAATCCTAAACATTGGAAAGTGTTCAGCGCCGCATGGAAATGTGAGCGAGTTCTTGCTCTTAGCCGCCGGAGAAGCGCCGTGCCTGCGCGGGACTCGCCCAGCCTTAATAGCTGCGTCAACAACGCCTGTGATGCCAAGAGACGGAGTGGAAGAGATTCTGCCTCATTAGTGACTTTCTTGTTTGAAGCCGTCTGTGGAACTCCCATCGCCAAGCGAAGTCCCTTTCTGTGCACAGCCTCCAAGCGCTCGAATTGACTCGATGACGGGGATATCAGAGGGAGCTGATAGAGAATGCGGCTTGTTATCAGTGCCGCATTCAGTTTAAGCATGGACATAGGATTGTTTCCCCAACGTACACCTGCCAATCGACGAAGTGCGTTGACTCTTTGCACTGATGCAGCCACAACACTTTCGACCGCACGACGCCATAGTAGCTTGCTGTCGATGGTGACGCCCAGGAATCGAACATGAGTTGCACGAAGAATTGAATGCCCTCTGATATTCAGCGTCAGGCGTGTTGACTTGCGTCTCACTCCCGGGAAAAGCATGAAGGCAGATTTTTCCGCTGATAAAGATAGGCCAAGCATCGATAAGCGGCGTTCGATGGCGGAGATTGCGCCCTGGGCGATCCGGGCCAACCGTTTGTGTTGGTACCCCGAGATCCAAATGCAGATGTCATCTGCGTAGATGGACATTTTAACTGCCGTCCGACCTACTTTCAGTGCATCTGGAAGGCTGGCCATGGCAACGTTAAAAAGCAAGGGAGATAGGACGCTTCCTTGTGGGACACCGAGGGAAATTCGTCGCTTATCACTCATTATACTTCCGAGCTTAACTTGGGCATACCGATCTCTGAGAAATTCATGGATGAATCGAAGAGCATTTCCTGAGACGCCCATGTTTTGGAGTCCGCTGATGATGCCTGTATGAAGCACACAGTCGTATGCCTTGGCAACGTCCATAAAGATGGCGAGTGTGGAAAGGCCGTCCGCGCGATGGTGCTCGATATGGCTTATTAAATCCAAGACACTGTCCTGGGCACTCAACCGTGGACGAAAGCCGGTCATGCACGATGGCAGTCTATTTCCTTGCTCAAGATACCATGTTAACCTCGCACATACTAGTCTTTCCATCAACTTTGATACGCATGATGTTAGCGACACTGGCCGATATGAGGCGAGGTTCGCAGGATCCTTTCCGGACTTGAGTACTGGCACCACCCATGCTATCTTCCACGTTTCTGGGATCTCTCCCGTGCTCCAGACGTGATTAAATATGTCCAGAAGGGCTCGTCTTCGTTCGTACGGCAGATTTGTCAGCATCTGATTGCTGATCGAATCGGGACCCACAGCACAGCGTCTTCTTAATTTGCTGAGCGCCATATCCAACTCACGGAAAGTGAATGGCGTATCCATAGTATGGAATGCTTGAGACAACAGAGGGTTCGATACTCCTGCTGATCTGCCAGATGTGAATCCATCTGCAAAATCTTCTGCAAGGGTTTGCAAATCTTTTCCTTGCTTCAAAGCAAGTGCTTCAAATGGCCTGTGCGGGCGAATCTTTCCGGATAGGCTATTCATTACTCCCCATATTCTTGTCATGGGAGTAAACGCCGATAAGCTCTCACAGAAAGCAGCCCACTGAACTCGTCTTAACCTTTTTGTGTGACGACGGATGACAGCGTTTATCCTGTTGTATTCAGTTTTTGCAGAGGGATTTCCCGTTTTTCTCATTAGTTTCCGCTCCGCTCTCCTACGCGCTGCGCAGAGGTTCTTTAGTTTCAAATCAGGAGTAGGAAAATGATCTGGCAGTTTCAACATTGAGGTAGCCACTCTCTTGCTCCGCAGCATATCTGCGAATAGCTCACCAGGAGATTCATCCAACGCTTCTCTGTATGTGTCCCAGCGTGTCACAGCACAGAATTGTCGACCAGCAGTGTGAAATCCGGTGATGTTGGTGAAGATCGGAAAATGGTCGCTGCCCATCCTGTCTGGGGCCGTTGTCGACGATACGTAAAGGTCTGTAGAATGGATCACGAGGTCTATGGCACTCCATGAATCTGGTGGTCTGAAGAAAGTTGGGTTACCATCGTTCGCGATACATAAGTCAGCAGCATCCACGGCTGCGACAAGTTCCTTGCCTCGGAAATCTGCAATCTTATCTCCCCAAAGCGAATGATGTGCGTTAAAATCGCCACAGATTATTCTAGGAGAGGGGCAACGAATGCAAAGGTCCTTTATAAACGCCTCCATAGAGACCTTCCTGCGTGGACTTATATACACCGACACCACACTGAGTTTTCGGTTTCCTAGGCACACTTGCACAGCGGTGACTTCCAAGTAGGTAGAACAAAGGTCCTGCACTGGTAAGGCGACGTGAGGTATTTCTCGCCTGATGTATATCATCGCACTTCCATTAGCAAATGACGGTATACTCGGATTTCCATGTCTGATGTACCCTGGGATCGTCCTTCCATTAGGAAGACCAGCCTCCGAGAGGGCTAGAATTGGTATAGGTATGTCACGAAGGAAAAGGCTGAGTTCACACAGACGCTGTTGAATACCGGCGCAGTTCCATTGCATTATTAAGGGCACTTTTGGGCGACGGAATGGACCAAGTGGGCGAGAAATTGCCATTATGCTACTGAGGGTATGTGGAAGTAGAGCAGAGTATTACTGACTCAAGAGCCAGCACTGCTTCCAGCATATCCTTCGTTGAGCTCGCAGGCATCTTCGCGACGTGGGAACGTAGTGCCGTGAACAGAGCGCGTATCACATGCTGGCAGTTTTCCAGCTGACTGCTTCCAAGTGGTGCTTGAGGTCGGTTCACTGCGGCCGCATAGGTGCGCTTTTCGGACTCTTTAGGAACAGGTTTCTCAGCGGCGGTGACCGTTTGCGTTGGCTCAATAACTTCGTTTATCGGTGTGAGACGCGGGAAATCAGAAGCGTAGTCTCTTTCCAAAGCAGTTAGTTGTGGCGCGCTGAGTGTCTTCTTCGTGTTCGATGGTGCGCTTGCATTCTTTGGACCCAAAACAAACATCTTATTCTTTCGTTGAGCAGCTGCCCGCGCAGGACATCGACCGTAGCTAGCAGGATGGTCGCCGCCGCAGTTTGCACACACAGAGTTTTCTTTGCTTGCACACGTCCTAAAATCATGAGGTCCCCCACAGCGCTTGCACCTCTGTTCCCCACGACAGTACTTGGCGATATGTCCGAAGCGCTGGCACTTAAAACAGCGTGGTGGTGTCTCCACGTAGTCGACAAGCTCGTGTCTGGTGAAACCAAGGTTGATCTTCTCGGGGCGTTCAGAATTTGGAGCAAATGTGAGAACCACCGAGTTAGTGCGCCTTGACTCCCATTCAGATGACGAGGTGTGGACCCGACGGATGATTCTTTTTGCATGAAATACTCCCTGAGGTCTCAGGAAGGTGAGCAGCTCCTCATCCGAGTACCATTTTGGGACTCCTCTAACAATGCACGTGTTTTTCATATAACTGTGCGGGACACGGGAAGATATGGCTATGCCGCCGATATTCTTGGTCTCTAGAAGGATGTTGGCTTGTCCTTCTGTCTCCACATCTAAGAGCAATGCTCCCTGTGCTGTGAAGCGGCTCTTCACTGGTGCTCCACCGAGAATCGCTTCAAGCTCAGAATACAGGAGAATAGGGTTCACTTGCCTTAAATCAGCTCTCTCGAATGCTGCAGTGATTAGCACTGGAATTCCCTCCGCCCTGTCTTTACGATGGCGCACAACTCGGAAACCACCCTCGTCCATGTCGAGGTCTGAAAGGTTCGCCACGTTGTCGTCCTCGATGATTGTTGACTCGTCTTCAGAGTCACCAGTGTCTTGTCGCTTGCAGTCAGGCTGGCTTGTACAAATCAGCTGGCGTTTCTGACCCGGTGTCACCCCTTGGGAGGTCATGGCGGAGTGCTCGTCGGTGCCAGCTTGGGTCCTAGCACCTTGTGAGGCGGCGGGTGGCGCAGCACCCGTCGGTCTCCGATACGGAAGGTACCTTTTCGAGTCGACCGACGTGATGAACAGTTCTGACCAGTAAGGTTACCAGAACAGAACGATAATAACGATAATTGTAGGCAGAGCTACTCAGACAGGCTAGCAGCAGCTTCGTCGTCTTCTTTATATATATACTGCAATTAGTAAATCGTGGGTTAGTAAATCTCCGCCGGAAAGAAGTACCATGTAACACAAGAACAACAGAAATATGGAATGTTCCGTATTGTCGTACTCCTGCTTGTAAAAGTGTATGGCAATGTAAACAAAATGTTTGTGCCTCTGCTGCGGCCTTTGCCAGTGTAGGGGTGAAGGACTCCCTCAAGCCAGCCATGAATGGTTTTCCCCTTCGCCTCCCATCACGTGTATTGTGATAAAACAATAATCAATCAATCAATCAATCAATCAATCAATCAATCAATGTCCCTCTAGAATTTTATTGCTCTTTCCATCTCGGGGCCCAGTTTAGCGCTGCCTTAAGGAGGAAATAACTTTTTTGTAAGTCCTGCGAGTTGGTGGGACGGGCTAAAGGTCCCGCCTAGGTGACGGCCTTGAGTCTTGGCGAAGCTTGAAATAATTTGTGTTTCTCACATAAGTTAACATCAGATCACACAGGACATATATACAGTTATTCTTAGAATTAAACGTGCTGCTTGTCGGGATAACCATGTGTTTTTTGCTAGATTTCTAGCAACTGGGCAAGTTGTCGGACACACTGCAGGGCGAGCAACATCAGAGGAATGTGACTGCCGATTGATTTGCCGTAACACCACCACCTAGTTTTGTCCCGTCAGTCTGTCATCTTTGGACAACACTGGCAGGCTGTAGCTTAGATATCCATTAGTGAAATGTTCGCTCATTGGAGAGCTTAGAGGGCCAAGTATTGCGCACTTGCTCAGGATATACTCGCTGCGTGTCAACATCTTCAACAATCGTCCTCGCCAAAGATCATCCGATCCAAACATATGTTGCAGTGGATTGTCTCAGGGTGCATATCCGTCATCTTTCCCGCGTCCACGATCATCACTTGGCGTTCTTGCCTTCGCAGAGACATCGTTCCACGCTTTCTGAAGTTATCTTCACCCCAATCCAGATTTTCTTCCACCAGGATACACCCCAGCAGCAAGGCCTTCATTCCCCTTGTGGTGCCTGCAACAGCCTCAGGTGGGCCTAAGTATTCCGGGAGTAAAGAAGAAGGCCAATCACCCAAAAATAGCTCTGAAACAGATGACGCTGCTATTAATGAATGAGACCCTACGGGGACTGAATACACATCTATACCGATGGTTCGGTCTCATCTACCAGATCTTCAGGTGCCGTTGTCATTCCGGCTACGAAAACCACAGTCAAGTTAAAGATGTCACACGTGACATTGCAACATCAACGGCGGCAGAGCTTGCTGCCCTGTGTGCCGCTGTAAAATACCTCCTGCCAGAGACACCTGAGAAATGGGTCGTCTTTTGCGATTCTATGCCAGCACTTCAGAGTCTACATTTTGCCCTTTATCGCCGGACTCATGAGCAGCTGGCATATGAGATAAGAAAAGACCACCGTCAAGCTATCGCTAAAGGGCATGAAATCTTATTTCAGTGGCTACCTGCACATACCAGCATTACTGGTATAGACCTCGCCGACGAAGCCGCCCAGTCTGCTCATCTAGAAAGCCGCCCAGTCTCAATCCCCTTATTCAGGACCGACGCTGCAGGAAAGCTTCATATCGTATCTAAAGCTATGACACACAAATATCTTAACCTCCCGAAGTGTCATCTTCACGAAAGTGACCCATCCTTGAAGGTACAAGTGCTATGAAACATTTCTCGCTCTGAGGCGATAGTATTATGCCGCCTCTGGTTCAGGGATGGCTTTTAAAAAGGCCTTCTGGTTCCGCATTGGAATGGGGGATACGCCCATGTGCGACTCTTGTGGAAACAAACGATTGAACATGTCTTATGTCTCTGTCGCCAGTACGACGTCGTGGGTGAAGCTCTCCGGACAGCATTGAACCGGCTGGATTCTAGACCATTTTCGGAAATGAAGATCCTTGTACCATGGCCGTACGCGTCAATGGGACAAAAAGCCGCAAGAGCGTTGTTGCTGTACCTGAAGTCGACAGGTCTTGGCGACTATGTGAACTCGGTGCGAATCTTCAAATGTGCGCGAAACTGTGCTCTCTCTATCTCCTCTCTCTTTCTCTTTTCATCCATATACCCCCTTCCCCCGGTGCAGGGTAGCAAACCGGACGTGCGTCTGGTTATCGTTCCTGCCTTTCCTCTCTTCTATCTCTCTCTCTTTCTCTCTGTCATCTTTGCTTCCTGCTTGCCAGGCCTGGGGCCACTATACAGAACGCTCGATGGTATCGCGAAACGCGGGATTTGACTGCGGCGACGCCCTCAGATTAATGAATAATTAATACCAGCGATACGTAAAAATCAACCTTCCGGGCGCCTTAGACTGTATTCACTGAACATTGCTCTGACATCACGTCATGGGCTGTCGACGAAATTTGGACCCACCATCTCCATTAACAAATAACAGGGCGGCAGGAAATCAACGACGATTACAATAGGACCCTAGTCAAGAATGCAGCGGCAAGTACGCCTCCCAGGGAACATGTACTCAAACGTGAAGCACTTGGTGAGCAAATGATTAGTCACTATCTTCTTACATTACTAACAACTCCTTCCAAGCATAATTGAAATTGACAAAGTAAGCAACACAAATTTAAACACTTTTTCTTTGACATTCTGCTTCATTGCTTCCCGCCTTTTTCTTCTATACATTTACTTCCTCGAATAAACTACCAGTTGATATAGTCAGTGCCCTTGTTCTCATCTTCACAAAGTCCTGTTGTCTGCGCAGTTTTTTTCATAATGTCAATTTTCAACTAACTTGCGCAAATTAGCACCCTTGTACTTCTTTTTTTATCATGCGTCATTGATAACTTGATTGTGCTGTGTTTGCTGCGTTATGCACATAATCAATGTAACACTTCCATTTAGTTTGGAAGGATTGAAGGATTCCATCTAGTTGGAGGATTGAAGTATATTGGCGGTGCCAATATACTTTTCCCCCTTCTCCAGTGCAGGGTAGCCTACCGGGCTCAGCCTGGTTATCCTCCCTGCCTTTCTCTTATGACTTCTCTCTCTATCTATCTTTGTTTTTGTTCTTGCGCGTGCTTGCGTGTGTGTGCATGTGTGTGTGTGTGCGTGTGCGTGTGTGTGTGTGTGTGTGTGTGTGTGTGTGTGTGTGTGTGTGTGCGCGTGTGCGTGTGCGTGTGCGTGTGCGTGTGCGTGTGCGTGTGTGTGTGTGTGTGTGTGTGTGTGTGTGTGTGTGTGTGTGTGTGTGTGTGTGTCAGAAACGTAATGTTGTTTTACTCAGGGCCGGTAATGTAAGGATTCCTTTTGCTCGGTTATCTTCCCATCATATCATCCACCGTTCATAACCGTGGTGAAAATGTAGGTGGAGCGCTGCTCGGACCACAGACGAAGTGGTCCGAACTCCATCCTTCTTGCTAATCCCGTCCCCACTTCAGAGGCTGCCGAGTTGTGAATTCAGTGAATCTTGTGGGTGGTGCTCGTAACTGACACAAACTATAGTCAAGATTCGTGCTTGTAAATGAGAAACCTATGACGTTGTTTGCGCAGCCGCATGGGCAGAATAAAAAGAAACACTTTTTGCTATTTTTCGTCGAGCCACTTCAATTCGTGGCAGCAATAATCGGTGGCTTAGCTTGTTATCCTGCATGACGATAAAAGGATCCGCACCAAAAGAATCACGCACCTGCCAGAACCAGCAGGTTCGCGGTAGGCATGCAGCTATCTGTATGATGTCATGCCCCGGAGCAGGTCTATATGCCCAATTCAAGATTTGGAGTGTACCTTGTAAGCTCTGCGCGAGGATCTAGCTATCTGTATACGATAGGCGAGGTCAGGTAGCCCCCATCTTATATCTTTTAAGTGCGGAGATCGAACCTGGTTTTTGAATGTCCTTGCGCGTTTATTATATGCAACTTGAACTGGACCATTTATGCTTCAATCTGTCATGAGGCCGTATTTTGTAACGATTATTTTTGTTGTTCATTTCTTCTTGCTCTTCGCCATTAGCTCGCACGACGCCACACCACCGCCGTCGTCGGGACTTTCCACTTGTGGGAACGGATGTTATGAAAAGAGCAGTATCACTGAAAAAGATGCCTTACAACACACGGTCCCTGTTATTGGTTAGACCAGATGGTATCACATCCTACTTCGAACGAGTCGTTGAGCCCATCTCTTACGTGCGTGTACGTTTAGAGCGCAGCCATTAGGCGCCCGTTGCTGCATTTCGCGTCGGCGTACCACGGCGTCGTCCCTCTGCGCAACCGAGCGAACGAGCACAGCGAAGGTTGAAAGAGCGAACGTGGACCGCAGAGGGTGATGAAAAACGGCGATAGCGAAGTGGCGCGAGGAGGAAAGCGGCGGAGGAGGGTATGGCGAAAGCGTGAGAAAAAAAGCATAGTGCCGTGCAAGACGGGGTCTGCGGCGACGACCGCTACGAGATGGCGCCAGAGTAGCGCGCCGTGTTAGGTTCACCGATGGCATGCGGCGAGCGCGTCCACCGATACCATATATGGAAACAAAGCGCTGCATGAGCGGAGGTCCGTCTGCGGCGGCTGCTGTGAATCAGGCCCACGCGTCAGCCACGCACCGCCTCTCTCGATCTCCCGATTAGCGAGGCAGCCGCGCCACACTTCGCTCCGTTTGCAATGTGACGCACGAGACAGATTGTCCGTGCGAGCCAATAATATATCGCGAAATGAAAACACGTACCTATAGAGATGCGCTCAAATTTCGCATTAGGGAGTATCGTAATTGTCGGTGAACTTTTTTAAGTTACAGAGTCCCTGACCAGGCTCTTGTCAGAAATTGTTTTGTACAGCGAAGGTTTCAATTAACGTCCAGTGATTATTCTGCCCCAATAACCTTTAAAAAGGGTTTAGTAATAGCGGAGATAGGAAAAAAATGGAATGCTGTGAGACGATGGGGCGAAGAGGCGAGCTAACCTCTATGCAGCAGACTTTCTGCTACTGCTTCGACCAGTGCCCACAAGTAATTATCCGAGAGCCCAGAGCCGAGGGCCCACGTGACGGTGAAGTAACGACTTCCATCTGGTCCCTTACTTTCTTTCCTTTTTCTCCCGCTGCTTGCTACGCGTGGCGCATTTTCAGAGTCGCTTTAAACCGTGACCATCTTCTTCGATTCTATCAATATAAACTCTTTTTTCTTCCTCCCCATTACAACCCAGTAAGGTGACAATAGAATATGTTGAACGCAGACGAAGCATCACGAGAAACACAGACAATTGAGCGCTCCACTGTTATCAGCCTTCTTCATGGTGCTTCCTCCGTGCTCAACATGTTCAGTTGTGACGATCGCCAAGTAGCGCAACGCCACGTCGTTTTGAAATATTATCTCGTGACCCATTTGGTAACTTGTTGTTGTAGGCTGGGGGAGCGGTGATTGTGGAGTTCGACCTGCACCCCGCGCGTACGTGCCCCCTTTCCTTGCTATTTTGCCTTCTGACTTTTTTTTTCCTCGCCTGCGCTTGTCGGGGACGAGGGCGTTCTACAACAATAGTCGTGAAATACGTGCGCCACGTCATTTCTTCAAGAAAGCTCCCACGTAATGGTAGTCACCACCGATCAACCTTCCTTACTTTATCCGCCCAGGCCACCCTGATGATTAGCCTTTGTGATACATTTTATTATTAGTTTTGCTTATTCACTTATTTATTTTAATTGTGCGTCCGCAGTTTTATCTGTGATGGATGTCACTTTTGTGGCTCTACCCGCGTATGCTCTCTAAAAAAGGCCACGCTCCTTGCTGAGGCACATACCCATCCCCAGACGAAATGATGGCCTCCATGTCGATTAAAGAATTACTCTAGCAGTTGCTGACTGCTTCATTTTTACGAGAGATAGAGAGAACGAAAAGCGAAAAAATAGAGGAGGAAGACGTGTTGTCACGTAGCTGAGAAAGGAGGAAGGGGGGGGGGGTCATGTCTGGTGGAGAAACTCCCACACCGCTCCTCCATTCCCTGAATTTAATTTATGGCTACTGCACTGATATGGTTCACACATGAACAGGTGATTGATGAATAAATTTTGTGTTTCAATAAGTCAAAAACGCTCTACAACATTAAACAATCACATGTCGACAAAATTAATCTGTACTCCTTCACTGCGGCGTCAGTAAACGAATTCTGTTCAGTCACGTGCTTGTAGGGTGGCCACAGTTTCGCGGCGAACGAGCACGTGACCACGCGCCTTCGAAGACGAACTTCGTTCAGAGTGCCCGAGATGAAGCGCATATTTTAGAATAAGACACGCCGTGGGGCTAGCCAACGTAGCGCACATAACGGGAGTTTGTTCGCGGCGCTTATTTAGTTGTAATGAGTGAGAAGGATAAGAGGAAACAAGGGATTCCAATTTTAGCGACAAACTTATCAAGCCATCATATAACGAAGCCTAAGAAAGCTCGTGGGAAGTTAACTTTTTTTATATCTAGAAATGTAAAATTAATTATGAATAAGGGGTAAACTTGCGTTAGCTTAAGCTTCGTGTTCCTATTTGATTAAGGTGTAGGAAGAAGTAGAGTGGAAGAAGTATACCACCGGCGGCATGTTGTCCTTTCTTTCCAACTTGCGCACGAACATTCCGTTCGTCTTCCTCTTATTTAACGCGACAGCGTTAAGGGCCCTGTGTCGCAGAAAATCCGGCGGCGGAGTCGGCGTCCGTGGCGGAGAAAATTATCCCCAACCACCCCGACCGCGTAGGCCCTCCACGTGGTGCAAGGTTTTGGTGAACACAAATTAAATTTCTCACAGTGAAATCCGTCAGAAAAAAGGTAAAGTACGACTTAACCCCAACCTACAGACGTGGTGGCGTCGGACTGTAATTTGAATGTACGAGAAAACATAATTCTGTTACGAGGAAACTCAAACACAAACCCCTTTTCCAGCATTTCTACCATACCAACAGCGGGGCGCTCGAGTAGTTCACTTGCGAAAATGCTATCCATATGGCGCTCGCATCCTCGGCAGGTCAAATTGGGACTTCGCATGCCTAATGCGTTTTGGACGCGCGCGCGCGTCGGGGAAATAGCGAACAATTAATAAAATAACAAGAAAGGTGCTAGGGCATTCACATTTTAATATAAGACGGCTTATATTGCCCCTGGAAAAATGTCTTCCCAGCAATGCATTTCTGTTTAATAGTGAAGCCGACTTTAAGGGAATCGGTGTAAGCTTTGTCTTTGTAAGCTGGCTTTCCCGCGTTCCGTGTTGCGGTGAAGCCCACTGAAAGAAAAATGCGATGCGAACGGAGCCCTGTAACGCTATCGCGTTCCACTCTTAAAGGCGAAGTTTAAGCGTCGTCCAATTTTTTTCGCTTGTTCTCTTGGTTCTGATTGTAGAACCTGCCAACGGTGCGCATCTTTCTTTCTTCCTTTCTTATCATTTTTGTTATTTATTTATTTATTTATTTATTTATTTATTTATTTATTTATTTATTTATTTATTTATTTATTTATTTATTTATTTATTTATTTTGCTTTTATTTTTCGTCATTAAAGTTCCTGAGCAGCGCCACTTGTTGCGTCACCTCTTCGCATTTCCACGGTTCCGGCCAACATTTTGGTACAAAAATGTAGGCACTGTATGATCGCCTTTCTAGAATGAAATGTTCATTCTCATAATGATTTGTCAAAGCGTGGGCCGCACTCACGCGCACGTGCACATATGCGTATGTACACGAACAATCAAAGGCCTGTACGCCTGCACCGAAGGCTTGGGCTGAAGGAGCAGAGGAAGGATAGTGCGCGAGGAGAGGGAAGCCCCCGGGTGCTTGAACCCGCGTTCTCTGGGAGCGGCCGGATCAATAACCACGCACGAGCACCGCAGGTTGCGCAACCACGAGCGTGACGAACACGACAGAACGATCACTGGCGCCGCAGACAGACGGAGCGATGATTAATTAGCGCGAAACAAACAAAAGATAATAAGAAAAGCAGGAGCGTCGATTCCTAGTGTCGACACATCCGTTTCTTTTCATGTCTTTTTTTTTTTTAATTTTTTTTCCTCCTTGCTTTCCGTTACCGTGTCGCGCGAAGAAAGCGAGAAGAGGCAGAACAGCGCCCTCCTTCCTGGTTGAACTTGGTTGCGAAAATCATCTCTAAGCCAAGTTTGAGAACAATGGGAAGGCGGCCGATTCCTTCAAAACACGAACAAGGAGACAGAACAAAGAAGGCGGGCTCCGTGATTGACAGTTCTCCCGATCGCCGACTTCCTTCAGTCCGTCTCGTCTCGACGCGGTCTTTGGCGCACGGCTCGTTTCACCCCCGGTGGTGCACGCTGCGGCGAAAAGGGCCCGCCGGGGGAGATGCAACTGGTGCGGGGCACCGACGACGACAACCTGTGCCGATGAACTTCCGCGTGCACCCACCGAGAGACGGCGCCGACGACGGGCGCTCCTCCAGGCGTCGTTCGGCCGCACGCTGCTTGCAGCCTCGCGTAGCAAGCCCATCACTTCTCTCGCACAGGTCTTATTGTTTCGTTCTACTTAATTTTTTTCTTTTTGGTTTACTACTGCCGGCGTACTGTTCCCCCTTTCTTCACCGTTTTTCAACAACGTTCTTTTTTCTTTTCTCCCTGAGAGTGTTGTCAAACAGATGAGCGCGGTTCACAACGATGACGAGGCGACGAGTTGTGTGCGGATGCGACTCCCAACTCACCTCCACTCAGCTTTTTCTCTCGCTTCTATTTTGTCGCTTTCTCAATTTCCTTTTGTTTGGTGTCAGCTTATTGCCTTCGTCGTGCAGTGGGCGACAGACAAACCCTCGCGAATCTCGACAAAAGAAAATAAAGCAGCGACAGGCGGAAGATCGTCGTGTTCGACGAGAGAGACTAATACTATGTCGCTGTTGTCGAATGCTTCCTGTTCCGTTTTATTAATTTATGAGTGTTTACTGTTAAGCTTGATGTCCACGAGTGTACCTCTATAGACCGCGTAAAAGAGTTTGGCGGATAGGGAAAGAACCATGTGACTGATTTGCTGTTCACTCCACGCGAAAGATGATTAGTCTTTGTTGCTAAACTGCGATTCATCACGCTGCTGTCGCAATTGCAGTCGTGGTCACCTCAAGTTTTGTACGATGTCTAATCCCATGTTTAACCTATAGAATCTGTACTTTCTGAATGAGTGCGACATGTGGAAGACTAGCTCGATTATGTCTTTATCACAAGCCTTAGTATAACTTCGCCGTATGCTTAACACTGTTCTTCTACCCCGAACTCGCACGTCGCGTCGTCTTTTCAACGCCTTGAGTATTCAGCGCTCAAGTGGCCGAACTAGCACTTTGAACCAGTCTATCCCACCTATCACCATTAAATATTGGAAAGAACTGCCTTACTGCCTATGCGGCGAATAGCAACGAGGATGAACATCTGTATCGGAAGCACGTCGATTCAACTATCTAATCACGCACTTATTTCTTGGCGTAGTACATGACTCCGGATGCACTGGCAACGTGCTGTAGATACCATCGATCCTTCCCTTTAACCGCGCCTTAACGCGGTGCAAGGAATGGCGGGTGCACGCTGGGGAAGTCACCCTTCTGAGTTCGAACTTGCACTCGGCAGAGGTGGTGAACCGCGTGCTTTTCCAGTTGCCTTTGATATCGCTGTCCAAGCCCCATGCAGTACGATCGCCTGGAGTAGCTGCATCCGAAGGGCCTCAATGCAGCTCTTGGAGTGCCACTGTCAGCGACAAAGTATACTGCGCGAGTCTCAGTCATCCCTCCTGCATCTCAACAGCTGGTCTTGCAGATGTACCGCCAATGAGACTGGTTCAGGCAGAGCTCTTCTCCAGAGACTTCGAAGGCGGATTGACACGCTTTTGTGGCCCGCAACAAACTTCGCCAACTTGGCAGGCAATCTCCTAGAAAACTAGAATTTCGAGCCATCGTGCTCATAGGAGAGTGTGAAATGTCAGTTAACTATTATTAACACTTGCACCGAGCACCTTACACCTGTGGCAGAAGCAAGCAAGGTCTCTAGGGCACAGATCGATAGAATGTACGACAGTTATCTACATTTATACACTGACGGTTCTGTCGACAGAGATAATAGAGCTTGTGCAGCTGCTTGTCATTCCTGTTCGTAAGGTAAAACACGGGAAATGCGGTAGGTGGAAATTCAAGACGATGAGCAACACGAGAACAAGGTGAAAGCAGGAGCCTTTGTTCGTAAGGTGCCAAATATGCTGCCAGACTTGACCGCGTCGTGTCCTGCAGGCGTGTGAAAGCGTAGCCATTGAAGCAGCCTTGCGGAAACTGAAGTCTTATCAGCCGCAACCTGTTCTTGGCACGACAGACAGCATATTTATTATTATTATTATTATTATTATTATTATTATTATTATTATTATTATTATTATATTATTATTATTATTATTATTATTATTATTATTATTATTAATGTTTGTGCTTGTTGCACAGATTTTCACCTATATTGCCAATGCCCTCGAGGGGGTTGCCGCTTCACACCCTAGCACCACAGAAAAGACCGCCAATCCTGGTCCGGGACTCGAACCCGGGACCACCGCCTTTCCGGGGCAGCCGCTCTACCATCTGAGCTAACCAGGCGGCTAGCAGATGGCAGGGCGAAGTCAAATTTGTCGACAACTCGAAGCAAAGGCAAGTATATGATGTAATAGTTCAGCGGAAATCCGCTAGGTGGAGATAAGTAATTAAAGAGAAACTGAGACTTCCACCCAAATGTAGCAATTCGCTACTATGGAAACCCAACCGGGTTCCTCGAAAGAAACTTCGCAGTTGAAGAAAAATTCGTCCTGGTCCGGGACTCGAACCCGGGACCACCGCCTTTCCGGGCAGCCGCTCTACCATCTGAGCTAACCAGGCGGCTAGCAGATGGCAGGGCGAAGTCGAATTTGTCGACAACTCGAAGCAAAGGCAAGTATATGATGTAATAGTTCAGCGGAAATCCGCTAGGTGGAGATAAGTAATTAAAGAGAAACTGAGACTTCCACCCAAATGTAGCAATTCGCTACTATGGAAACCCAACCGGTTCCTCGAAAGAAAACTTCGCAGTTGAAGAAAAATTCGTCCTGGTCCGGGACTCGAACCCGGGACCACCGCCTTTCCGGGGCAGCCGCTCTACCATCTGAGCTAACCAGGCGGCTAGCAGATGGCAGGGCGAAGTCGACGCCAATGCAAACTTAACGTTGCGCTACATTGCACTTACATGGAACGATGTAGACTCAGCAGTGGCCCCATTGACCGTGCTTGCACTTGGGCAGCGGCATTACTCATTAAGCCCGGATTTTTTGGTGCAACTATGTCCGTTATGCTTGTCACGTTGGCTGCGTTGTGCGGTGCTGCGAAGCGGTCCTGCCTGGAACGATCTGTGATCGCTCAGAAGTGTTTGGGTATAGAGCTATATAGTTGGTACGGCTCATTCATTTTACAAGGGAGAACACGGGACAGCGCTCGTCCCGTCTTCTCCCTTGTCCGTGTTTTTTGGCGCTGCTGTAAAATGAATGAACTGTGATCGTTGATTGAACGCTTGAGATGGTCGCTAACCCTCCCCCCTGCCCCCCCCCCCCCTACCCCGCCGCCCTCGTTCCTTCTCCCCTTCCCTCTGAGTAGAGTAGCAGGCTAGAGGACTATGACTTCAGGCCGACCTCTCTGCGTTCCCTCCATAACTTCTCACTCTCGCTCAGATAGCCGTTTGAGGATGGTCAGCACCTTTGGCGTGACTGGTGGCGCTTTTACTCTATAACCGCAAGTAATATCCTGTGTCATTGCAAGGAAAGCTCTCTAGCTTCCTCCGAACTCGTATGTCCCAATTACCTGATAATCGAGATATTAAATACGAAATAACGACATTTTGTTTCCTCATATACAGAGAAGCATGGGTATTTTTTTTACTTCATTATTGCCGCGTTATAAAAGTCGGAATAGCCGATTATCGAATCAACAGAAGCAGTTTAAACGGATAGTCAACAATAGCTAAAACCAGTTCACTAGTAACCTTCGTTATTAAGTACAAAAGCGAAGCGTTGCCGAAGTTTTCGTATCAGATCACTTTAGATCGTAAGTAGGTATCAAGACGTGTCCAATCACGACAAACAGGGTATCCCAGCTATCATGCATCGCGTTTTATTGCGATAGCAATTATATGGACACTCCATCCGTATTCCTGCCGTCGCCGTCGTCGTGATGTTGCATATAAAGTCCAAGGGGGATAACATCGCCGCCGCGCCGTATGCTGTATGTGCGAGTGAAAGCGTGCGAGGCTGAGCCTACGATGGCGGCTCAATCTCCGGCGGCTGCTACGTATGGCGCGGCCTCCCGGGGCCTATCTTGAAAGCGATCTGCGACGGGGACAGAGTGCGCCGTGCGCTGTGTTTTCGCCGTTTAGTTCGCGTTGAAGCGAGAAGTAGCACCAAGGTCAATTCACTCGCTGATGCTACCTCGCTTCCTCACCCCAGCGTTTTGACAGGCAGTTTCCGCAGTCATGGAGTGAGATGTGTCCATGTTTGCCTGTGCACGCGAGATACCATGCTGGTTAATTCAGTTAGTAAGCGAATGTTTACAAGTTTAGATGGCTGATAAAACTACTATTCTTACTTCGTATAGCTGTCTACTAATTTGACATTGCAACCGATGCTTTGCCTTTCGGGCGAAACTGCGACCTTTTTAAAAAAGACGGGTCATTCTACGCGGAGATAACCAAGTGCATATTAATATGTGCACAGTCCAGTAGAGTAGCCGCAATCATTTTTGTTGTTGATGCTATTCAATTTAATGATTAATTGCAATTAGTTAATTTTCTAATTACTGCTCTGAATGCGGTGCTGTCAATGAAGAATTTGTAGGAAATTGAAAGAAACTTTTCAGCCAGGTACTTTCTGCCCGCTTATATTTCTTCCGGCTGATAAAGAACTGATAAAGAACCACCTGACTAACCGTCCTCCCGCATCAAAAAGCAGCGTCCTCAAACAAGCTCCATAGCAGTTAGTAGCAGAGCTGCAGCGCTCAATTTGGTGCGCCCCGCCCGCGACGGCCTGGCGCCTTGGTGTTGATAAGGAAAGAGTGCCGATAACTGGTACGTAGTTGATGCGTCGTGGAAAGACTGCGCTCACCAACTCCTGTGGAGCGTGTTTAGCGCGCTGCTTTCTGATGCGGGCGGTTAGTCACGCGATATTTTTTACATTTTGAACTATAGCTTTCTCTATCAGCCGTAAAAATAAAATAAAAATAATCCCCGCCCAAGCACTCCGTACAGATGGTTAACCAGCGAAGCTGAAACGTGCGGCGCCGGTGTTTATGAGTGGGTTAATCCCTACGGTTCATATAAGTATTTCTCAATTATTGGTTACGTCTTCGTGGTTCTTAATGAAGTTACACACACGTTCGGCTGTGACGGAGAGAACTACGCCACTGACGGTATGCGCGCAGTCCGCCGTTGTCGCTTGCGTTCGATGTCTCGAGTTAGCTGGGCGGCGTGGTTAGCAGCATTTGCCCACCAATGCCGCTTGCGATTCTTCGAAATTAAATTGCTTCAAAATTAAATCTGTCCATTACGGTAAGACAATGAATGGTCCATACCCCCTTAAGCAATGACCCATACCCCCGTAAACGCTTCCTTCCCATTACGACGACAGAAGAGAAGTTAAATTCTGCGCTGGAATGATGAGCGGCAACGCAGCCAGCTGTGGAAGCAGACGAAGACGATGAACGCGGGAGCAGTGGCACGAGTGCGTGCCGAGCACGAGCCCGAGCGCAACCCGAGGGGCGCCATGCAACGAGCCAGCTGCGGAAGAAGACGACGACGCTCGAGCCAATGCTGATGACGACAGTTTTCTGTACACAGGCGATGGACAGGCGCTTTTTCGTTTCGCCTAGCCATACACAGCTTCGCTTTAATATAAACGGGCAGAAAGTACCTGGCTTCAAATTCTTTATTGACAGCACGCCATTCAGAGCAGTAATGGGAAATAGATAATTGCAATTAATTAACAAATTGAATGATATCAGCAACAAAATTACTAGCGGCTGCTCTGCTTAAATGTGAACGGTATGTACTTGGTTAGCTTTGCGTAAAATGGCCCGTCTTTTTTAAAAACGCGATGCATGATAGCTGGTACACCCTGTATATTGAACTAGCTATAGGAACGCTACAGGTGCTAAAGCTGCCGTTGAAAAGCAAACAAGAGCACAATACAAGTACAGAAATATGTGAGAGGCATGCCCGCGCTGGCTTTCAATTCGTTACATATACGTATAGCATTATTACGGTATGCGCGTACTCCGCCCACAGAAATAGAAACTTTAATAGAAACTTTATTGTAATGGAAAAGATATTAAGGAGCTGTGGTCGGAGCCTCTCAGCCCAGGGCCCCACTGGCCTCTGCCGCCTGCCTGACCTGGCTAATTAAACACTTTTGTCTTGCCAGGTCGGAGCGGGCGAGCTGTGCCTCCCACTGCTCCATTGTGTCACTGGTATTTGGTCTATGAGGGTGCTTAGCGCACTCCCAAGTTACATGTATTAGGGTAGGTATGCCACCGCACCAAGGACAGTTGGCCCTATAACGAGTGGGATACATGGCGTTTAGAACTTCCGCGGAATCAGAATTCTCCGTGCAAGCGTTTTTTGTCCAGCAGCACTCGGAACACAGTGCTCACACACGTCTCTCGTGCCTCCGAAAGAGATAATGCCGCTATCATCTTCCTATCCAACCCTTGTCTGTTGTCTTAACCCAGAGCACGTGTGCACTGACCTACGTTGCGCCGGTCAGCTAAATGGTCTCCTGATCTGTCTCTGCCGGAAGAGTTTATGCTCCGGCCACAGTTGACGCCTGTCCGATCTGGGCTTTCTTCCGGTTGGGGAGAGCAGCATCGCGCCCCCTTGTTCGCGACACATAGCGCACACTGTGCACTCTAACGGCCGTGTAACTCTACCGTGGCCCCGGGGTGCGCGCAGGGCCCTTCCGCAGGGCGGCGTGCGGGGAACGGGCCGCCCAGTTCGCGGCCCCGCGTGCGTGCGTGTGCGTGTGTCGCGCGCGACGTCTCGGCGCGCCGAGGAGCAGCGCCCACCGCGGGGTCCGGGATTCGGGCGTCCCGGCGGTGGCCAACGCGGCCGTAAATAAGATTCCCGCATACGGATCTCGGCTGACGGGGCCTGTTTAATGCGCGTACCCCCCCTCCCCCGCGCACCACCTCTGAGGGCGAGATCCGCGGCGCCGCAGCGGCTGAGGCGTCCGCTTTTGTTTTCGGCATTCCTGGAGCGAAAATTTACGAGAGACGCCCGTGGCCGCGGGGGCACCAAGAAGGGTTCTCCCCCCTTTCGGCCCGACGCGGGGAAGCGCGCTGCGGCTGGCCAGCAGCGCGCCGCTTTGGCGGCGCCCAGCGCGCGGCCAGGGGCACGGTATGTCAAAGGCCGGCCGGGGGAGATCTTTATAGACGTCATCGGGCTTCCACGACGGTTCGGTCTCCGCGGAGGTGAGCCGCGACGCGCATCCTGTTCTCTCGGCATTCCTCCGCGAAATCACTGCTGCCTGTAATTGGAACAGATCCATTCGCCTATATTCATTCGTCTGTCGTCCGAAAGCTCGTGCTAGACAGACAGCGAAATGCGAAAGATAGGAAAGGGAGGGAGGGGGGGTCGGTAGTGCTCCCGTTTACCTGCCACGCTGTGGCTGACACGGATAAAAGGTACCAAGGAGCAGCTCGCGTTCTACACCATACAAATAATGTCCCAGCGCAGCGGCCGACCTTTTCTTCTGGGGTCAACGATACGAGGTGGTTGAGAAAACCTGCACGATCGTTTTGAAACGCCAGTTTAGTATTCAGTGTCCATATTCCACGTAGTATAGGTGCACGCACAAGAAAATGCACGAAATATTTACAACGTCTGACGTTCTTTTGTAAGTGAACTCCTTAAAACTTCCCCAATAACTTCTATATAGACTGTTGTTGCGATTTCATGACATACCAAATCTGCGCTCATAAATCCGAACGCGACTCTTAAGCGAGAGGAATACAGTTGAACGCCTCTACAACCCAACGCGTCTACGATGAAATGACCTGTATGAGGAAGGGATAATTCTGTCCCGGTTCTACTTAGAGCTCTGTGGGGCGCGACCTTTACAACGAAGTGACCTGTATAAGGAATAATTTCGGAGGCCCAATGCTCTTCGTTATAAGCGCTATTTCAACAACAACAAGTCATCAACAACAACAACAACAACAACAACAACAACAACAACAACAACAACAACAACAACAACAACAACAACAACAACAACAACAACAACAGCAGCAACAACAAAAAACAACAAATATGTCGGTGCGTCGCTGCCTCTGACTCAAAAAACGACGCTCTGCACAAGGAGTTTTCAAAAAAGGCGAACACTTCAAGCTCGTACATCACGCGATTGCATCCATTCAGGCGCACAAATTTCTGGTCATCATAAGAACTTGGATGGTTCACCTGCCAAGTCAGAGTTTCGACAATGCGAAAGCTTTCGAATACAAAGAGATTCTTTAGTGACAGACGCAGGTTTTAGCTTTTCTCAACGCACCCACAAATTTCACCAAGAAAAGAAAAGAGCAGCAATTAGTCGAGCACCAAATGGTGCTAGACCAATTTTGGATGTTGAAACCTCATAGAGGAGTATTTCTAACTACACTTCAAATGTTTCTTTTGGGCAAGAGGATTCAGGCTGTAAGAGGATAAGATTAAATATTTTCGATCAAGTGGGCCAGCTCAGGTAGTTAGCCGAGCGGTCTCACCGCGGATAGCGTTTTTGGCACTGCCAGACTGTTTTTTTTTTTTTTTACCGGCTATCTAACTTAAAATATGGGCCGATCCCGAAGATAGCGCCGTCTAAAAATGTGGAGCGATCCCGAAGGTAGTGGAGTTTAAACATTTGTGCTGAACCCGAGGTATATAGTGCAGTCTAAATATGTGGGCCTAGCCTCGCTCGCGGTGTTCTTCAATGAAAAAAAAAACCTTTCAATTTATACGGTGTTCGATTGAATCGAGCCCGCGTCACGCGTGTTTTACAAGCACAGGAGCCCGAAGCTTTAGAGTGCTGCACCATTGACAACTTCCTTTTTCTTGCATGGCAGTTCTTACAATGAATGAAATTGTGTATGCGGGGAGGGAGGCATTAGATCTCGGTGTTTGCACGACTCGAAGGCCACGTTAGAACTTCGTGGGCGCGAAACTAGGTGGCGCAGGCGTGTTCAGAGGAAAACGCGAGAGAGGAACCCCGCTGCAGAACACGCCTCATACATGATGCGTTTCGGAATGTCATCGTAGGTGAGTTCTGTCTAAATGTTCTGAAGAGTAATGAATTGGACGTTCTTTCGTCGTGATCTGTCATTCGAAGCATTGACTGGAAAAGACTTCAATCGCATATGAAAGACGTCTGTCGCGATAGTATGACTCAGTGCGCAGATGATGCTGCAGATGCACTGAATACATCCACGGGAAGCGTCACATTAACGACAGCAAATCGAACAGATTTTGATATCGACCTTCAGAGACAATTCCACGGCGTGTGTAAAGGCAGTACAGACGCACCAAGTCAATCTATAGTCGGAGATGCACGACGCATATTGAAGGTCCAATGTCGCATGACATACTGTCGACGCTGCGCTGGAAATTTTATTGCGATAGCAATTATATGGACACTTCACGCAGATTTATGCCGTCGCCGTGAGGTTCCGGATAAAGTCCAAGGGCGATAAAATCGTCGCCGCGCGCCGTATGTGCGTACGTGCGTACGGAGAGCGAACGCACGACGAAAAGCAAACGCGACTTCCGTGGCGCGAAACGCCGTGGTGGTATGAGAGGGAGAGAGGGAGGGGGCGACTATTTGCTGTGGCACCAAGTGCGTATCTTGCAACCGGGGCAAGGGGAACTGGCGACACAATCTCCCACGCGAAAGGAGCAAAGCGGGAAGGCAGCGCGGGAGGGAGAGGGGGGGGGGGGGCGGCTTCTACTCTGCCAACAAATGCGTTCATGTACTTTGCGCTTTGCGCTTGGTGTTGGGCTGCCGGTGTTGTCGCGCGCGCTGTATCTTGCAAGCGATCTCCACACGGCTCTGACCTTTGTATGCGCTGTGCATTCGGCCGCTCAGTTTCCGTTGAAGCGCTAGACCACACGAACCTTCGCTCGCTGCGGCGGCTGCGCTTGCTTCCAGCGTTTTCACTAGTGGTTGTCTGCGGTCATTGAGTGTGATATATTCTTGTGCGCGCTGACACCACGCTTGTTAATTCAGTTAGTAAGCGAATGTGTCCAAGTTTATGCAGCCGATAAAACTACTATCCCTACTCCGAATAGCTCTATACTAATTTGCTATCGCAATTCATGCTTCGCCTTTCGGGCGAAACTGCGACATTTTTTTTGCAAGTCGCTAGATCTCCGCAAACATTTGTCCCGCATATGACGAACGGTGCGAGGCCTTCGCTGTTCCTCTTCGCAGCTTTACCCCTTAACCAAGACCATCGCTGCTTGATGCGATAGAGGATTTTTGGGCGAAGGTTGCTGGTGAGATTGTCACTAACAGCCTCGCGGCTGCGAGCATGCAGGAATTTAAAGCCACTCTTGCTGCCTACAGGCTTTCGTCGTCACCAGGTCCCGACGGAATCACTGACTCTGCTCTAAACCATCTGAAACAAGAGTTCCGAAAGAAGCTTCTAGCTTGCTACAACCAGTCATGGAATGACTATAACCCAGCAGAGGAAATCGAGCAGGCTAGTACCTCGCTTAAACCTGGCAAATCTGCACTTAAACTGATGTCGTATCACCCGATCGTACACTGGCAAGCTGCGTCTGTAAGGTGATGGAATGGTTGATTCTCGCACTTCTAGAATCCTACCTTGTGCGTTACAACGTTTACCATAACGTAATCTCAGGCTTCTGGAGAGGTTGGTCTTCTCTATTGACAAATCGCGACCTATTGTCTTTCGTCCAAGAGCAGAGAAGCCTAAAGCGCAGATGAGTGGCACTTTTCCTCGACCTAAAAGGAGCTTATTACTATGTCGCCCACGAAGCCATTCTCTGTTCGCTATAAGCTGCCTCACACAGCCTGTTGCGCGCCTCAACAATCCAGGCACTGCAAAATAGGCTGAGATCTCTGCCTCGGCTTTCAGGCAAACGAGTTTACCTTTGCTGAAGGATGTGTATGGTGACTGCTTTCACATATGCACCCACGGTTCCGCGGCTCCGTTTCATCTAAGAGCTGCTCGGAGGCAGTTATCACCTCCGTTAGATCAGTAATGATACTATTCATAATGTGTAGGGTATCCTGTGTATGGTATCCTGCGCACATATATATATATATATATATATATATATATATATATATATATATACACCAAGAGAAGGGAAACGCAGCCGAGGACGGCAGAAGACTAGGTGGGGTGATGAAGTTAGGAAATTTGCATGGCGCACGTTGGGATCAGCTAGCGCAAGACAGGGGTAATTGGAGATCACAGGGAGAGGCCTTCGTCCTGCAGTGGACATAAATATAGGCTGATGATGATGATATATATATATATATATATATATATATATAGTTAGCAATGGCAGGCATGCTCGTATTTAAACAGTGATTATTATCTTCTATGTTGTAAAAAGAGTCATCGGACATCCGTGTTTATCTATGTCCCGTTGTCTCTTCCTCCACCTGCTTCATATAGGTGAATCAGGCGGAACAATAACATATATAATGTCCTTCTGCACTTCTTCTCAAGCTGTTTATTCAACTTATGTGATTTCCCGCGACGCTGTTTCACATTGGTTCCACTGCTTCTTTTGATAAAATGAACCGCGCATAACCATCGGGCTGTTTACTTCTCCGGTTCCTCTCGTGCTTTAATTTTGCTCCTTCGTTTCTCGTTCCTGGCGTTGCCGTTGCGCATTAGTGACCAAGCGCGTCAGCGCCTCGGGAACTGCGTGGTATCTCAAACAAGTCAAGTGTACTCTGCGGCTCTGTCGCGCGCCGTGCCTCAACATGGTCACATTGCGCGGACTTGCGTTACCAACTTGTTCACGAACTTCGGTTGACACTAGTCTACGAGTATTATTGTGCTTTTAGTTCATTTTCACGCCTGGTGTATCGCATTCCAAAATTATCCCTCGCTTTCGAGGCAATCCACCAAAATATGTCGGCACTAGCTTCTTACGCAGCCTTTCGCGACTATTTAGTTTGAATGCTTAAGAGTCGGCCATCACAGTTACGTACGGTGATTATTATTTTCTATGTCGTAAAAGGAGCCATTGGACATCCTAGTTTACCGCTAGTCTGTTGTCTCTTCTAATTCCCTACTTAATTTAGCTGTCTCTTCAGTCTGGGGAGAGAATTGGAGACAAGCACAAGCAAACTGGTAGGGGGCGGCGTTCTTAAGGTCTATCGTGAAGGCCGGTACACCGCAGCAATCTTAGTAGCGCGCTTTCTTTCTCTTTTTATCCCCCTACTCCTTCCCCCCGTGCAGGGTAGCCAACTGGAACGACCTCTCGTTAACCTCCCTGCCTTTCTGTGCATCCTTTCTCTCTCTCTCTCTGCAGTCTGCACAAAAACGTAAAATAACTCTCTCCTGCATTTCTCAAGCTGTTTATTCAACTCATGTGATTTCCCTCAGCATTGTTTCACATAATACGACTTCCCTTCTTTATATATATATATATATATATATATATATATATATATATATTAAGTGACGAGATGAATAGATGAGTCAGATAGCATTTAAACTAACAAATGAGCAAATAAGTTTATGCAACTTTACCCAACCAAGACAATCATGCAACCGGGCTATAGCAGCTAGATGGCCACAACAGCCTGAAGCTATACCTACCTGATAAGCAGCGCATCCGTATCATGTTTACGGTATCAAATAGGCGAGATGAGTATCGCTGTTAGTAATGTGGCACCATTTTTTTTTTATTTCGTTCACAGGTACTGTTTGTTACTGCGGCCTGTCGCCTTCCCTTAATATTATGCTCGCTGTCACGACGGTCACCGCTTGTTCTTACTAACCGTCCTGGCGCACAAACTGCTATGCGAATGCGAGCCCTAGGATTGTATTTTGTAAGGATTCTTTTCTACTGATTCTTTTCATTTCTTATTATTCGTCTGGCCGAGGGACCGATTTCCGTGTTAACAGTGGTGCGGCTTCATGCGTCCCATTGACGAAATGCGAAAAACAAAATGGGAAATACGTAAGTAGAATCGTACGAAATACGATCCCCGACTGCAATACCAACAGTGACGTAAAGAAAAACTGAGCACAATCTGGTTAATATGAAACCTCGTGACGACCGCACACTGGGACCACGTCGGTGGTCCCTGTATAGGGACCAAAGTTGGCTATACATAAAATAATGAATTCTTCTGTTACTGACTCTGCGTTAGGCACTCTCTCTCTCTCTCTATCTTTCTATATATATATATATATATATATATATATATATACATACATACATACATACATACATACATACATACATACATACATACATACATACATACATACATACATACATACATACATACATACATACATACACAACGACAATATTACTGCATGACTTCGAAGGCATGGCTCCGCGCGCCGCTTCTTTTGCGACTCCTTCTCATGAGCACAAACGTTGGAAACTAGCCCGCCAGCTGCTGCTCTCGCATTTATCAGAAAATTGTTTCTCTGCGACATGTCTCAAAGCGCTAACTGCCACGAGGGAAAGAGAGTAGTAAGGTTGAATAGTATACACTCCTACCATGCCTGCGTAAGTATAGCACCCTTCTGTTGGACTGGGAGGCCCTGGTTTGAATGCCTCCGCGGACACACTTTCTTCTTTTGAGGAGACCTAAAACGAGGCGAAACAGGAACTCTATCTAGCGCAGAATGCCTGGTAAAGGACCAAGAGTGATCCGTATTAGTAATAAAGAAGGGGATATTGTGACTATTTCTCTTTTGTTTATTTTTTAACGCTCTGATTGTTTTCTCTTGTTATATTTGTTCTTTTCTAGTACTACGTGAGGCATACGAGCATTGTGACTCCGTCCACCCGTATAGATGAATTGCATAAGTGCAAGAAAATAGTGATTATGTTCGGTATAGTAGTGATCCACTGGAGTTCCGCTGCCTTATTCATAAATCATGATAAAAATGTGAGCATGTCGTAACTTGTTTTGAGTAACTTTATATGAAACGTTATATTGCAACGAGGATCACAGATCGCTTAAATATGTATACGCCGCGCATGGCTTCCCTTAACACAGAATTCGAAGTAAAAGTAGTATGATGGTGTCATCTGGCATACATAATCATGTTGAGGGAATTTCCAAATATTTCAGCAGAAGTACACTGAACTACAACGGAGTGTTCGCTGTGTTTACGTCGAAAAACGATTTCCACCACTTGAACGTTTGCTGCTCACTGATGCGAGGCTTTCGTTTACCTCAGATAGTCACACGGATGGTGCAAACCGCATCGCTTTTTTTTTTTCGTGGTTTATGCTTGATCCGAAATCAAAGCTTGAGATCTCAAGACTAAGAAAGAAACGATATCGGTAAAATTTGAGGAGGATTCGTTTCTTCACGGTGGCGATGCATATGTAAAGTCGAATGCTATGTGGATACTAAATAGTTAAATAGGACGTTACCTATCACATGGCGAGTTTTATACAGGGATAGTTTTTATGGGCTGACTCCCCCAGTCGTTTTGATGTTCGCTGCTGGCGCCGGCGTGTCTGTCGGTGACCATCGCAGGAATTCCAAAGTGCTTTGCGAGAAGCTTACAAAAAAAAGGGGGAAAAGATGTTACTGATGCTCATTACTTACGCAAAGGAAGCTTCGTTTTAACAAATTATACAGTTTCCCCCATAATGCGAAGCAGTGATGTATCTGGCGCAATAATATGCACAGCAAGTCTATTGAATATTGCCACAGACTGCAAGCCGAAGATTTTACTTGTATCCCAGCCACGCTGTCAGTACTGGAGCTGAGAAGAGTATTTCTAGAGGCGCAGCGCGCTGCCAGCACCTGACGCGTTATGACTGGCTGACGCTACGCTCTGCAACATATCCATATATGCGGTGGTTCGACTCGGACACACAGAGGAGGCACAATGCCCACGAGGAAAAACTTCATCACGCCAGGATTTGGACGTGAAATGAATGAGGAGCAGGCAGCATTTGGACTGGATACAAAAAGAAAAAAGAAAGCATTTTCGGGCTTATGGCACTCTAACATCAACTGTTCTATAGCACGACGCGCTAGGCGCGTTAATATACCGCCTTAGTCCTGATCGGCACCGAATGCTCACTAACGGACTGTGTCCCAATCGCTGGGCGACGATGATGACGTTTCAGCTGTCGTCCGCGCAATTCCGCGGAAAGTTGTTGGCCGTCAGTAAACGGCCCGTCACTGTTCACCGGTGCGTGTTCAGCAACTCGGCCTCCGCAGGGGTTCCAGCACCGGCTTCTCAACAGAAGCAGGATTACCGACAGTGGACACCAGCACGGCCCAAAGACTTCAGTGGCCACGTTGGAAGCGGGACAGCCGAACGAGGGCACGAGCACGGCCTCGACTGCCCAGGCACGTCAACTGCTGAGGACCTCGTGCGGCAGAAGCACAGCGGAAGCGTCGCAACCGCCTCTTGACGTTCCTGCGTCCGTCGTCACGGAATCTCGTACCACCAGCAGCTCGGCTGCAGCCTCGTGCGCACGGATCTCGCAGCATGCTACTACGCGCGGGGCACGAGTGCTCTAATATTGGTTATTGGCAGCGTCCAAAGCACCCTAGAAATTCGGAATGTCTCCCCTGTACCCAGTGACTCGTCACAATAAACCGCCAGCGAGGTGAAAGTTCAAAAAAAGTTAGCGGTAAGCGAAAGGCAGAATAGGCAAGAAGAGGAAGAAAAAGCCGTGTCTCCATTTCTCTACTTCTTCAAAGACGACTAGGACTTGTCGAAGGGAAATTGTGCGCCGCGCATCTGCGAATGTTTACTTCAAGCGATACTGCGGGAAGCAGCGCAAGACCTACTCGCAATTATTGCTTGTAAGATCACTGCTTCTTATTTTGGGCCAAACTGCGTTTTTATTTATTATTATTATTATTATTATTATTATTATTATTATTATTATTATTATTATTATTATTATTATTATTATTATTATTATTATTATTATTATTATTATTATTATTATTATTATTATTATTACAGGAGATATCCACCTCTTTATTGCACGTGCATGCACCCTTTGTAAAAAAATTCCTCGCCCATGCACTATGTACAGATGGTAAACCAGTGAAGCTGAAATGTGCGGCCCCGGTATGAGCCACGCGTGCTTTCTTTCTTTCCTTCCTTCCTTCTTTCTTTCTTATCCCTGGCTCATATCCGCATATCTAATGCGGGTATGCGCCACACATGATTTTATTATCGTAACTGACGAGCATGTGATGTCATTGATGTCATGACCTATCAGTCATGTTAGTCATACATTCGTACCCTTCCACGCCAATTTTGGTATATACCAAGTGAACGAGACGCGAGTTTTCGACGCCGAAAATCGTTGTTCTACGCGTCGTTTTGTCCGCGGACGCAATCCGCCAGAACCTAGGCATATACAGCTTCACTGTATGAACATGCGGCCAACTTAGTGAGGAAACCTAACTGCGAGCCGTATAGATATACGAGTATAGTTATAGCCTGCGTCCTGCTGAACCGCATGGTGCTCCTAAAGGGTGTATATAGTGCAACAACTCTCGTCCTTAACGTGAATAGCTCTGGGCCACCGTAGGGGAGATCAAGCACAAGTGTCGTAGTCGGGTTTACGCACATTACAGATGGGCCACATATATTGTTGTCAAAGACTAAAGCACACGACCAGAGCACACCAGTTGACTCAAGGTATCGCAGGCGTTCATTCGAGCTGTACGGATTTCTCATCAGAAGCACAGATAAATTATTGCCATTTGCAGGAAGGACGCGTTATAAATGAAGCCGCTATTTGTGCTAATTACTCGCACAATGTACGTTCTTGAAACAGCAAAGTGTATGGCAAATCAGTTCTGCGGAAATCCGCAAGGTGAAGGAACATTCATGTAAGGAATAATCGTCATCACCCGATGACAATTACGGGTGGGTACGTCACAATTTTCTCTTTCGAGAATCTTCCTCCGCACTGATATGCCATATTCTGCGTCCCTGCGTCTCCGAGCTCACTTGTTGCGTTTTTATTTCAACCTATATAGCAAGCACTTATGGAGGCGGAAACGTTCTGCAAGGCGGACGTCAAACATAACTGCAGGATTGCTTCCCTTTCGAACATATCGACTACACTTTTATAGAAAAAGTGGTTTTTCTTGAGGTCTCCCGCAGACTTTGCGTTTCACGGCAACTACGTGATCACCTGACGTGGTGGCACCCACCCTGCCTGCTTCAGGCGGCCAATGAAGGCAGCTCTGCCTTCATTGGCCTAAAGTAAATCCCCAAGAGCGCCTGAAGCCACAAGCACAGAGATTAGTGCTTATATGACTTCAAACGTTAGACATACCCATATATTAATTCCATCATTCTCATAATAGCTCCATGATCGCTGCGCCAGATCTTCCTCTAGTATAATTTTAGTGACGCGGGCAGCCGTTTCTAAACCGCTTGCCTCCTTCACGGGAAGTGAATGATGTAATATAATTTCCCTACCCTTCATCTCATCTCGGCAGCAAAGTTCGGGCGTTGTCTCGGCGATTTTTTTTTTTTTTGGTTAGCGATATTGAGTGAAGAAGGCCCAGCCTATATTAACGCACAGGCGGATCGTCATTGTCACCGTCTTGGATTGGCGTGGCTCCAGGCAGCGCACATTCTCCGTTCGTTCCGGCGCGAATTTTCAATACATATAAAAGCGCGATATAAACAACGACATAAAGGCACAGGTACGCGGCGTTCTACGCGTCTCAGTATACCATTGCAAAGCGTTTTAAGACGCAGATATTGGACGCATGAACATTCTGCCCCTTCGGGATATCCTTTGTTTGCGGGAGCTCGAGTCTTGGGAAGGTTGAAACGCTCATTCGCGTTCACATACGCACGAACGTTTCATATGCCATTGGCTAGGATTGACTTTGCTTCAGGCAGCATACGCTAACATATTCGCCTCTTTTGCTCGTAGGTGTTAACGACGACTCATTAACACCTCCTGTATGCCTGAGTTTTTCGTGGCTAGACGGCTCGACCTCACTCCGCTGTATTGACTTGGCTCCGTCAGTAGGCACTGATAAGAATTGTTTCGTAACTATCTCATTAGCTACTTGTTTATGCTGTGTAATAACGCGTTCTTGAGCCTTATTCAATGAGTCACTTATTGCCATACACTTCTTGACCTAAATAAATATGTTCATGCCTTCTGGTACATGCTCTCGAAATACTCTTCTTACATGGGTAATAGGCATTTCAAGATTGCCATATACTTGCAAAACTATATGTGGCCGCGTTCCCTGTTCCTGTGGCGCTCAGCGACCGCAGAATCTGCGGTAACGTAGTTTGATTCAGAAATGAAATAGTTCTAAATTATTCTTTTGCTCTCGCAACCCGCGTTTAGAGCAAGCGTACTTAAAGGGACACTAAAGAGAAAACATTACACGCAGAATCTCCTGAGGGTGTTATCTAAATGATGCGTAAACATTTGCTACTAATGACCTGGTTTTTCGTCGTCGTATGCTGCTGTGCTTGGTATAATTACGAGAAACACCGCGAAATAATCGTGAGACGGAGAAGCGCGGTTGCAACACCGAAATGTTAACTGAGACCAACATTAGACAACGAAGAAGAGGCAAGTAGTAGCAATCTTCACTCATGTTATATGATGGTGCGTTGTGATGATGCCGCTGCTTCGTGGAAGATGAGCACTGGCCGATGCGTGCTGTAGTACGTGACGTAATTGAACACTGTCACGTTTGGTAGACCTCGTAGGTAGACGTAGTCGATGACGCTGCCTCCTCTCGATGCGAACCATTATCAACTGTGATCAACCATACTCCGGCGGCGGCTGCATATACGGCGCGGCCGCGCGAGTCATATATCTTCAAAAGGATCTGGGATGGGGACAGAATGCACCGAGTGCTGATAGCTTAGTGTGCGCTGTGTTCTCGCCGTTTGAAGCGATAGGCAGCACGAAGGTCAATTCTTGAAAACGATCGTCTTACGTGACGGACGGACGGACAATTTTCCTCGTTGGGTAGGCATAGAAGTGCTTACGCATTGAAAATAATTTGAGCTGTTTTAGCAAATTATCCTTTCACGATACCAAACAAGCCACCCTCACCGTGAGAAGCAGCTTAGTGACCAGAATAGTTACAGAGATGAAAGACAGGTGGCGAAGCTGCCTTCAAGTTCCGCACGAGACCGCCATGACGTCATGAATTTCTACGCCATCTGCACAGGCCTAGTTACATTTCTATCGGGAAGATGGGCTATACTGTATTCTGAATGGTCCAAAGACTGAAATTACCATGTTTGACAAAACTAAATAAGTATTTCGAAATCCGTGACGTCACGCTGACGTCACGGAACTGGGATTTCAGCGTGAAATTTCAAAATTGGAACGTCCATTATTTTCTCATCTAATAATTAACCTATTGCAGCGAAATCAAGGGTAATTTAGTTCTAAAAGGATATTTTATCACTCTAGGCGGATTCGGTGCTTCCCCTTAGTGTCTCTTTAATCTTGACCCCAGCACCATCTGTCGACGCAGCCTACGCAGGGATTGCATGTTTGCCTCAGGGAAGCGTCTTGGGACCAATTCTTTTTCTCATGTATGTGAACGATATAACCGCAGCTGTGTGTCCTGATGTGCAAATTAGGCTCTTTGCCGATGATTGTTTGATTTTCAAAAAGGTAACATGCCAAAATGACCAAATTTCTTTAAACTCTAGTCTAGCGAAAATCCACGAATGGTGCACAACATGGTCAATGTCCCTGAATTCCGAGAAAACTGTACTGCTACGCGTAAGCAATAAAAGACAAACTTTCTTATACACGTATAAAATTAGTACTGGCACCGTCGCAGAAGCCACAGAGTACAAATATTTGGGATTGACGATCTCCAACAAACTCACATGGTCCTCCCACATCGAAAACATCTGTACAGCAGCTACTCGCAAACTTGGCCTACTTAGGCACAGACTGAAAAACGCGCCCCCCGATGCAAAGCTTCTCGCCTACAAAACTTACGTTTTGCCTAAAGTTGAATACGCGAGCGTAATTTGGGATCCCCACTACAAAAAAGATAAGCAAAGGCTTGAGATGGTATACAGAGGCGAGCAGTACGCTTCATATTTAACAAATATAAGAGAACAGATTCACCATCATCTTTAATGCTGGCAAATAAGATTCCAACCTTAGAGCAGCGCAGGAAAATATCAAGACTTAAATTTTTATTCTTGCTTTATCACAACAGACTTAATGTGAATGCGCGTGCATTTATTCAGCCATTTTTGTCACGTACATCGAGAAATCGACATTCACATAATCTACTTTCTTATCAAACGCGTACTAATCTTTTTAAGTACTCTTTTTTTCCACGAACCATTTCTGATTGGAATTCGCTGCCTGAAAATATTGTTTCTTTAGAATCTGCAAGTGCATTTGAAAGTGCGCTACTTACTGATTTAGAAATGCAGTAAACCACTGAATTTTCACGTGACTTTTTTTTTTTCGCTTTCACTTTTGCATTTCGTCGTTTTTTTTCACTTCGTGCTTTATTGATGCAGTGTTACTTCATAATTTGCAAATACTGTATTTACGCACCCGACGTATTCCGGGAAGAGTTCTTTTTTTTTGTTTACTTTTATACTTCTTATAGTATGCGTCACTTACTATGAACTGTGTTATTTTTGTTATCTTGACAGGCTGCGCTGTTCTACTTCTAGATATGCGTAAGATTGCTTTGTTTCCCTTTTCTGTGAGCTTGAGTGCCTTACGGCTCCATTTGTGCTTGTAAATTTGAAACTGTATATTTTCCCACCTGCATGGTCCTTCGTGACCGCAGTATACTGTAAATAAATAAAATAAATAAATAACGGGGCAGACGTCGACAGAGCTATGACGAGCGAACACTGGAGGCAAGCATGCGAGATGAACACGCTGAGCGCTATGTCGGCCGTAGCCTTCCGCCTGTTCCCGTTGTCCCCGACAAAATATGGCTGCCAGCGACATGCGCTGAAAATTCTGTTCTATATCTTCAGTCGATTTACCCAAGTCTACTGCCATATAATGCTTCTCGCATGCAGTGATCTCCCCTTCTGCGCCAGCTGGAGGGTCTCTATTCCTGCAAGTTTCCTGATATCATCCCTTCGTCGCTATTTGATTCAATTTCAGATTATTTCAGGGCCGGTATTTTGTAGAGAGGCTGTTATGCTTTATTCTATACTAGCCTTATCATCCACCGCTCACGGCCGGCTGATCCCGTTGATAACGGGAGCGGACCGTCGCTCTGACCACTGACCAAGCGCGAAAAGCGCGAAAAGGCATTAGCATCGGAAAGGTATCACTACAAAATACCGGCCCAGGTCTTGCTTGAGGAGACGGACGCTAAAGGCTACAGTTGCCTGATGGGGCCAGTGCCCACTTCAGTTGGCAACAAGTGCAATACCGAAATTCATAAAAGAAAAGACAAACAGGGAGTCACGCATTATCCAATCTGAGAAGTGATGGTGATAATCACCTGAGCGATTTAATGATAAGCAGGAATATTAGCAAAAGTTTCTTCACGAAGTCTAATCATTTGCTGCTACGTTACCCTTTACTTAGCAGCCATTACATTAAACTAACAGAAAAAGTTCATCAGCTCTACGCATTTCATTACCTGCCCAACTCTGTATCTCTCTCTTAATATCGCCAAAAATATTACCTACCCGCATTTGCTCTGTAATCCATACTGGCGACTTCGTATACTCTCAACGTTTGCATCTTAACTTTCCTTTCAATCGCTCGTGTCTTAGCTTTTCTTCAAGATGTCTTGTCATCCTTCAAGTATCGACACTCTATAAGTTTAGTTCTGATATACTGTATACAGCAACTATAGATATATATGTCGAGTTAGAACATAACTTTTCTGCATTTTCCTTTCATCTTAACATTTTCTATTGCTTCCTAAGTGACAGCAAACTCGCTGCTTTTCACCGCTAGCGTAGCCTTCACGGTTAATGCTGTGCGTTCATTTCTTTTTTAAGTCAGAAAGCAGGATCTTCAACGAGTTGCGAAATATTTTCTGTGCTAGAACCAAGAACTTTGTACATGCAGGGCGCTGAAGTTCTACGGAACAAGAGAGAGAGTAACACAAAGGAAAGACAGGGAAGTTAACCAGAGATTATCTCCGGTTGGCTACCCTGTGCCGGGGAAGGGGAAAATGATGCGATAGATGAGAGAAAACATTTTCACCGACGATTACGATACATCTCTAACGCGAAATTTGAGCGCAGCTCTATACGTGTTTTCATTTGTCGATATATTGGCTGGTACCGAAGATGACGATCTTCGAAGACGTCGAAGATGACGTATCTGTCTCCCCTAGCATCGGATTTAATGAAGGTGGCATCTACGGGAGGACAGAAGGGATTTAAGACCAGACGGTTGCTTTGTTGAGGGAGCGGCAGCTTCAGCTCGAAATGAACTCACCTTATCTTCAACTTACCATGTTCCAGTGTATTCAGTGTAAAAAAATGCACCGACGATTACGATACTCTATAACGCGAAATGTGAGCACAGCTGTATACGTGTTTTCATTTCGCGATATATTGTCTGACACGGACAATCTGTCTCGTGAGGCACGTTGCAAGCGGAGAGAAGTGTAGAGCGACTGCCTCGATAATCGGGAGATCGTGAAAGGCAGCTAGCGCGTGGGTGACGCGTGGGCGCGATGCACAGCAACCGCCGCAGACAGACCTCCGCTCATGCAGCGCTTTGTTTCCATACAGACGACGCGCGCTACTCTGTCGCCATCTCGTATCATCGTCGCCGCACAGCCAGTCTTGCGCGGTACTACGCTTATCTTCTCCCGCTTTCTCCACTTATCACCCCACTTTATTAGGTAATTAACCAGGTTGCACCTGGTTTGCTTCCCTACATTAGGGAAGGGGGAAGCATGTATTACTGTCCTGCAATCAAGCAGCTCGGTACCATACGTTGCATTATCACACTCCATCTGAAACATTTGAACTGGGGATGGTAAGAAGGACTTAATGGAAATATTGAACCCTGGCTCCAAATTAGTGTCCATCTCCTATAAATGAGGTCATCAAAGCTGGAATCATATTATCTTTAAAGCAATCCCTACTGAAAAAACTCCATATTCCTCATAACTCCTATATCTGATAACATCATATGACATATGGTAAAAACGGGTTTTATTTTTCATATCGGATTATTGGATGTGGGTGTTATGGAGTATATGGATTTTTCAGTAGGGATATTACCTCTTCGCCCCACTTTATGGGTGCTAGCTGGGGCCGTATTGCACGATTGGCCGATACCGGGTATAGTGCAAACCAGTACCGGATATACAGGGTGTTCATTTTTTTTTTAATTTTACGGAATTTTTTGAAATCGCCTGTGGCAGGTCGCATAATTCTTATCATTGAGCTGGGTTATTCGATGAGGCGGACATTAGTAGCACGACAAATCGAAACCAATGTTCAACTAATTAACAAAAATACACTAAATAAATTCTTAGTTAATTACTTTACGACACCTATTGCAATTTACGCATTGTAGCCGGTGAGCTTGTCAGGCGTACTCACTCGGAATTAATTTCCAGAATGACACCAGTTTGGAGATATGCACCATCAAACTCTCCGTAAAAATGCACTGTTGTTCCACTTACTCTTTTACCAAAATGCTCTTTTATACACTGAAGCACAAAAATAACTGGAACGCCCATGTATTCCATCCCCCACTTTGGGAAGTATCTCCAAACTGGTGTCATCCTGGAAATCCATTTCAAGTGGATGCGTCTTGCAAACTCACCGGTTACAATTCGTCAATTGCAATATGTTTCGTAAAGTAATTAACTAAGAAGTTAATTAGGGATTTTTTGTTAGTTGGTCGAATATGTGTTTTGATTTCTCGTGCTACTAATGTCCGCCTCATCGAATAACCCAGCTCAACGATACGAATTATGCTACCTGCCCCCAGGCGATTTTTAAAAATTCCCTAAAGCTAAATTTTGAACAGCCGGTATAGTGCAAAGCGAGGTGGGCCGGGCCCGAGGCAGGTGGTCTACGTAAGCCCGGACGTCAGTTCTAACACAAACAAGCTTTCGTCGTCACTCTGTCGTCATCATCCAATCGTCATCAATCGATCATCGTCATGCCGTCGTTGTCAAGCATGAGATTCGTATGCTGGAGTGCCACACGTTGACGTTGAGTGAGGTCTTTCTCGGTGTAAATGTGTTCAACTTGGTCGTGCACTTTGTACTTGCAAACGGTCGCTAAAGATTAGCAGCGCTTCTCGTAAACACCAACAAACTCTTCGCGCAAGCCGATTCCAACAGCGCATGGGATCCACTCTTTTTTTTTTTTTTTTTTTTTTTTTGAGACGATGACGCGACTAAACGCCGTTATATAAGCAAATGTGGTTGATAAGATTTAGCTGAACAAATAAGCAGGTAGGTACAGGTGATGATATGTAGTTAACAATAAAGAAACATTTTTCAACAAGCAAAACATTTTTGCTTACTTATTCGCTACTACAATATATGGCCCAGCGGCTCAAGCGTAATCTCCTTGGTCGGTGACCATTGCATCAACGGCTTGTCAAGGAGGGAGCTACTGAATGCATGCGGTGACGCCACGAGGGTGACATGCGGACCCAGGAGGCATCGGTAGATATGTGGGTTCAACGACCCGGCGCAGTCCAAAGATAGGCCGACGCGCGTTAATTTCGCCCACTCCCGTAAACGCGAAATATCTGCGCGCTGCCGCCACTGTGCGTAGTTAATCAGTTCGCCGCCCGGCGGCGAGGTATTTTCGGCTTCTGTCGCTAAGATTTCGCGCCTTTCGCGCGACCAGTTCCGCTATGCAGTAAATCAGTCAGGCAGAAATATCGGCAAGACTGGCTCGATGATCGTATCGCGCTGTTTGCATCATAAAGCGTGTCGGGACGGTCGGCCCTTTCTTTTCCAGAACACAACAGGCGGGCAAGCGGCGGCACGTACGAAAGAAAAATACAAAAATACAAAAAGGGGGTGAAAAAGACGACGCGCGAGGCAATCGAGCCGCGGTGATTGGCTGCCGCTCAGGCGGCTCCAGGCGGCGCTTCCCGGCCATTGGCTGCCGCGAGAGCAGCGCGCCCCCTCGGAAGGGCAACAAATTTTCGGGCGCTGAATCCGACAGGGGTCCTTATGTGCTCCGGCCCATTTTTGCTTCTCGCAGCGCGCGGCGCGCACCAAAGACCCCATAAAGCATGCTCCGTCGCATTTCTTTTCCCGGCCCAAGAGAATGTCAGGAGGAGACAAAAGCCGCGGGCATATCTTGCCCGGTTTCATGGAGCACCGTTTGTTCCGGCGTGCGCCGGCAGACGCTCTTTGATCTCTGCCAGGCCGCACGCGCGCCCCTTTTGTTTTGATCGGGACCAATTCACGCGGCGGTGGCGGCGAGAGGAAGGCGCGCGCCCGTCAGACGCGGGATCCACCACCGATGGGAGGCGGTGGCTCCGTGCTCGCTCGCGCCGGTGGCAAGCTCGGGTCTGTACGCCGCTCGTGTAACCTCCTCCTCCACCTTTTGTGCCTAATTGTTAAGGCCCTTTCGAGATGGATCGACCGCAAATGACTTTATTGTGCCAGAGGCACACTGAATCGAGCTGTTGAATTGTGCCAAATGACTACAGGAGGACGCCGTCCTATGTAGTGCTTTGTTCTTTCGAGTTTTTGTCAGGGTTAAATCAAATTCTGGAGGTATGCTTCCCAAACGAACTCCGAGAGGCTGTCCGGCGTTTTGGACTATGCGCACATTTTGTGGCAAGCGAGACTCGTTGCGGCGTTTGTCAACCTTCGCAACGACTCCGATTCAGCGCTACCGGCTGAGCCTTGCGGAAATTCTTCTGCTCCCGCTTATTACGTTTCAGTAAAGTGTGGTGAACATAAACGGCTTGGCTAAAGGAAAAAGAGGACAAAGTAATTTTGAAGAATGAATTAAATAAAAAATTCGAATGTTTTACATGCCAAAAGCACGATATGATTGTGAGGCACGCCGTATGTAGTGCTTTATACTCTGAATTAATTTTGACCCATAGGGTTCTTGAACACATGCGCCGACGTCTAAAAACACGATCGTTTTTGCATATCGATCCCATCGAAGTGCGGCAGCCGCGGCCTGATTTTGATTTATGCCATCCTCATTTTTTCAAGGCTTGTCGGTAATCGGTAAAGAATTTTAATAATAATAAATAAAAAAGCGATTGAAATTCACAGTTTCGGACGCTGTATCTCTGCGCCAAAATCAGATATCAGAATTTTGTTAGAATTGTCGCCTCGACCCCTGCCGCGGCCCGACCGCATTCCAACGGAGGCAGGATGTAAAAACGATCATGCACTAAGCACTGGGTGTACGTTAAAGTGTCCCAGGTGGCCAAAATTATTTCGTGAAGCTTCAGTACGGCGTCCTTCATAGGCCTATGACAATCAATCAATTGATTACATTACAATCAATCAACTTGTTAAATTCTAAAGAGGACAAGTGTGACGTATTCGTTTACAGGTTTACGTGAAAAACTACATTGTTTACATGAGTTTTCTGAAATTCCTGCCCACGAACTATTGGCGTAATTCTGACCGATCTTTAAATATATCTGCTTTAGACGTCCTAATAGTATTTGCTTTTTAGACAACTTGAGTATCGCTTTTTGTTGAGTTACAGAATTCTACTCTGACGCTTCATTTTTATCTTTGAACTTGTTTGAACTTTTCCAATTTTCGGTAATATTTGTAAAAAAAATTGATGGTGTAAGTAATATCTTTCCAATTCCGGATCTATTCCAATTATTCGGTAGAATTTTTTTATTATTCCACGAAACTCGTCAAAATTGCTTCAGCGAATGACGCACAAAATAATTTCTCCGTTCCCATGCATTGACATAAGAGCTCCCGAAATAACTCTTGTAAACATGAAAATTTTCAAATCAAGGACTGAACTCAGGTAATGAGGTCTACTTGGGTTAAATTGATTATAGATGGGTAGTATACCATAGTATATTAAAGCAATCTTGGCAAAGCTATAGGACTGGTAGTTGTCTAATGTCCTTATTAACAGCCTTAAAATTACCGGCACGTCAGCTATTTGCCATCTTGAGCCCCGTAATGGGAGAGCAAGCAGCAGCATCCAGAAAGTGGCACCACAACCATTTATTAAGACTTGCGTGAAAGGAGGAGAAGAAATAAGAAGTTGAGAATGCCCGCACAAGCAGAGACATACGTCTCCATTTAAGCAGGACACGTACATGCTTGGAGGCAAACCGTACATGTCGATGTGCTCCGCATTCCCGACGCTCGATTTAGGCGGGAAGCCGTCACGATTAGGCGGAATGTATACCATCGAAGTCGGGACGCCTTCGTGTTCATTTTCAGGAAGTGCAGGAGCTCGCCGATGCATACATCCATGGCTTACTTGCAGGCTTCGCTCAAAGAGCATGGCTATGTCGTCCGCTCGCTTTACTCTCAGAAAAGATGAATTGGTCCCTGACGCAACAACCTGCCGAGTCTGGTTGTGAAGGCGTCTGCCACGATATTCTCAACGTTCGTTCGACGTTCTGGCCGTAGTTCTTGAACGTGCGATGAGGCTCTTCAGGGTTCTCGCAAAGGATGACAAGTGCCTAAAGGTTAAAAAAAAGAGAGAAGGAAACCACGTCATCATTTTCTTCATGAATGATCGAAATCATGTCAAGATTAGCACGCCGAAATTAGCCATCAGATCGAGTGCCACTGCAAAAGGCTGTTTGGGCTGCATGCGGACTGCATGATCATCTTTCTGATTATGTGATAGACTACCCAGAGAATCATAAATAGCGATGCACACTACTGCAAAAAAAAAAAAATTAATGTCGAGCGACCGATAATTGCACAGAGACTTCACTACGCCTTTGTCGGACGTGGCAAGGTGTCTATATACCTGAAAGCACTATGGCATGGAACACTTTGCGACAGAGTTTGCGAGAGACAGTATAGGGGACCACTTCTACGCCAAAGAATAAAGACTGTATATAGGGCACGCACCACCATATTTGTGCGGCGAAGTGTACTGCTGCTATTGTCATTTACTAAAGCGTTAACCGCGGTATAGTGCGGTAAATTTTACATTTATTCCCCATTTCTTTCTGACCTTTTTTATATTTTTTTCGCTTCTTTTCATTTCTTGTACTGTGCAGCACACATAAACATAAGATCTGAAGTATCTGTTACATAAACATTCCCACAGCAAATTATTTAAAATAGAAGAAGAGAGCAAACATTGTGTGACGCTACTTTCATCTCTTTTGCACGTGGGGAGCAAGGCGTCAGGAGACCCACAAAGAAAAAAACATATCAGTAAATCTCCCGCGACACATAGATACATTGGCTCAAAGGATTCGACTGGAAGTGGCATGTGCAAGTAGTTTTCTGCACATAATGCGCCGTTCCAGTTCTCATGAGGGCTTCTGTGGTCATGAAATTGAGAACGTTTGCCGCGTTCCTCTTGAGTGTTCGAAATATGTTGCAGAAAAAAGAATGTTAGTGAAAACGCGCTCCTTTGCAATGAAAAAATTACTTGGACCATCAGCAGCAAGTCATTTACAGCAAAAGTCAAATATATTTTTGAAATACTGTTTAGAGGGCACATAGTTCGAAAAGCGTTTAAGATAACTATAGTGCTGTTGAGATATACAGAGTGTCCTACGTAACTTGTGCCAAAATTAAAAAAAAATATGCGAGTGCCACGTAGCTGGACAGAACCAAGGTATTGTTGTTTGGCGTCGCTTGGAGCAAGTCAGACTATTTTTTGTATTTTGCTTATTGACATAATTGGTCATTATTAAAAACTTCTCAAATATTATAATCAGAGCAAAATTGTCAGTCAGGCAATTGTAGGCCATCATAAAAAATTCCCCATCCATCTTTCTGTTGCTCAATACGTGCTGCATAAAAACGTTTTCAAAGCATTAAAGAAAGCCCGCAAAGCACAAAAAAAAGTGGTGCGCGACTATAGTCACTCGACACTATAGTCACTCGGCACGTATAGAGCAACAGAAAGATGCATTAGGAATTTTTTTATGATGGCCTACAATTTTTTCATTGGCAGTTTTGCTCTAATTATAATATTTGAGAAGTTAATTAATTAATGATAGCTAATTATGTAATTCCTCGATACCTCAATCCAGCCCCAGAAACCCATGTATAAACAGTGACAGAACCCATTTTCTCTAGCAACGCGTGTCCGACATAGTCCGTGCAGAGTATACAGTACACTAGAGCCGGTAAACACCAGCCATTCCTAAAACTGCTTGTGCACAGCGCAGTGCCAACAGCCACGAAATTACGGTTAAGAGGAAGCTTTAGCTCGGGCCCAACTCCGATACGGCCTATTCAAATACATGTAAAACGCAGAAACGCTTTTCTGAAATAACCCCTCGACCGATTTTAATGAAATTTGTTGCATTTGAGAGAGAAAGTTAAATTATAGTGACTGTTGGAAGCGGAATTTCGATTTAGCGCCTGAATTTCGTTAAAAAACTTTCAAAAATTTGAAAGTTCGAAAAAAAATAGAAGCACGAAGTTTACAAATTATTAGCTCTGCATCAAGAATAGATATCGCGGTTCAGTAAACGGCATCCATTAGATCATTCAAAGCGGACAAATTCTATATGTCAATTTATATCTTACGTGAAATCGTTACTTTGTGTACAAGGGTTCTGCAAAAGCTGTATTCCCATACTACTAAAATTTTTGAGATTCTGGTGTAACTTATCAATTTTGTCCGCTCTAGATGTACTATTAGATGTAATTCACAGAATTGTGGCTGAGTTACGGAGTTGTAAACTTGATAGTTTTGTTTTCTGGAAATTGGCAATTTTTGCCTATTTTTAGTAAAAAATTGACGACCTAAGTCGAAAATTCGAAACAACTGTCACTATACATAGATTTTACGTTTTTCTTTTAAATCCAACAAACCTCCTCAAATTTGGTGCAGTGGTTGCCGAGAAAAGCGAATTCTCTATTTACATGTATTTAGATAGGAGCGCCCGAGCTAAAGCTTCCTCTGTACGTAGTTTGCACGCGACGTCACGTCCGTCGTCTGTTCTGACCGTCCGCCATATTGCTGGGTATACCTCGCTTGTACCGCTGTGTGTGTTCGCCGTTCGCTTCGACGCATACGCACCGCACGTTTACGGTGCTATAGGAGCTGTGCGATGGCAAAAGTTGCAGGTTAACAATTAACCTAAGTTACAGGTCAGTGCAGATTAACAATTAACTTTGGGCGAGGAAAGTAGCGGCGAAGCGCCTGCCATCAAATCATATAATCGTCCGCAGCGAGGCCAGTAAATGAAAGCACGTTCCTTCGCGTGCGGTAGTGAAAACTTTCTTGCCTCATTATTCTTCGAGCTTCTCCGTTCACATACGGCCCTGCTTGTCGAACAGGTTCAACCACGCGCGCCCGGTTGCTGATGTTTTTCCTACATTTTTTTTTTTTTTTTTCAGTGTGTGTGCTTGCGTGAAACGCAACCTTCAAATCAAGTGTTCGCTGCTTTCCGTGAGTTTTGGTTTACCATCGTTGGGTAGTACTCGCAGTCCGTAAAGTGAACACTTGGTTTATGAAGCACAAGCAACCCCAAGACATGTAAGCATGCGGCGATCTTCCGTGAGTGTTTGGGCATAACTGCAGCTGCTGGACATGAGCCAGTTAGTCCAAGATAGCTTTGATTTAACATTTTAATGTGTTCAGAAGAGCAGCAAATTGGGCAAATTGGTTCACATTTACCGTTGGGATTCAAGCAAGGGACGAAACACATGAGATGACCAGCACGTATAAGTCGCGAGCGCCGCGTTTGTAGTCTCGCGTTCTTTGTTTTCATCTGCTGCCCTGTCACCAACAACCATGAATTCATTGCTAAAATCTAGAAAGAAGTCATACGTGTTCTGGAAATGATTCGATTTATCCTGGCTAGCCACAACGCGCCAACTTTTTTCCGACATCTCTGCCTTACAAAAACCTTATTGAACTCTGCTTGTGTATTCCTTGACTTTATGTGATCTTGAATACGATTTCTGTTGAAGTACAATTGAAACGCATGCACGATTTCAGCAAGGGACAGCACTTAGTGCTGCCCCGGGCGTTATCACTTTTGGTAAACAGTGCAGACCTATGTATGCCTAGCTCGGCGTAGTTTCGCTCCTTGGCAGTGTTGCTTCTTGTGCGGTAACTGAAAGTTATCCAGATCGGCATAATCGCGACGTAAGCAGGAACCACGGATTCACAACAACGCAGCAGTGCGAGTAGCCAGGTAGCACCTAGCAATGGCGGACAAGGCTCGCGGAACAGAACGGAAGTGACGCGCGTGCAAACGGTGCATACAGGGACGCTCAACATAAACCACGCGCACACGGTACATTATGCGTGCGTTCTGCTCGGTCTTAACTGTTCAGAGGCGCACAGGGTCATCCGTTCCTTTACGAGGAGCTTCCACCGCCCGATTTGCCTCCGGCGCACCACCGGCAGAGTCTTTTGGCCGGCGGCGAGCAACGTCGTGTTCTCGAGTGGCGAAACAGCCCCGCACGAGCAGCCGCCATTGCGTCACGGCAGCGTCGCGTGCAGCAGCAGCAGCAGCCAGCGCCAAAGTGCGGAAGATGCGACCACGCGGCGGCACTGCAGCCATTCCGGCGTCAGCGCGCACTGTGTGCTGCAGCAAGAAGAAGCCGCGGAGGCCTTGGTTTGGCTGCCAAACAAAGGCGGCCCTTCTTCTTCGCCGCGGCTGCCCCTGACAGTTGCAGGCCGGTGCGCAAGAATCCATCCTGTGGCCGCCGAGAAGTGCACCTCGCATCCGCGGAGCACGGAAAAAGAAAACAATGAACAAAGACTCGTTATTCGCAGGCATCTTCCCCCGGCAGGCGATGCGTGCGTCGTATTTGTACGCGCCATCGCGGAGGATAGCGCCGACCGGCTCGCTGGGGGAAAGAACATTTGGAGAACTGCCGTTGTCAACCCGTTATGCGTTTTTAACTGCCTTCCAACGGCCCATAGCGGCTCTGGAAATACTGGATGCAAGGACGCGAGGAAGCCGGTAAGCCTTGTTTTCGCCGCTATCGGCCGCGAATCGCCATCAACCGCCGGCGGAGGAGCACGATGCCTGAATGATCCGTCTCAATGCCGTTCGCCGCATTACCGAGAGAGTGCAGAACATCGCGCGCACGCGGTTTCGTGTTATGGGGGCCGCGAGGGAAGCGCGTGCGCCGACAGGATCGGCCACGGGATGCCGCGTTCCCCCCCCCCCCCCCCCCCCCCTTCTTTTTCTTCTTGTTGAGGCACTCCTGGACACTACACGGCATCGCTTCTCCATACTCACCCCCCCCCCCCCCCCCCTCTCAATATTTCTTACTTTCGTAATCAAGTGTCATGTCAAAGAGGAACGCTCCAGGCGCCGTTAGGTTGGCCAGAGGCACGTCGCTCACCCGGTGACATTTAATCGGAAAGCTGCCCGGCACGAGGCGACGAGACCAGGAAAGAAGATGGACGCGCGAACATTCTGGGAGTGGCGAAAGAGAGCGCGCAAGTGTCCCACCTGGAGATGGCCAGCGTATATACATCTCCGCTGCTGCTGAGAATCATCTCGCTTTGCATGAGTTTCTGGGCACGCTTAGGGCGCAATTCCGACTCGCAAGACTAGACGTATAGTCATTCTTGTGAGCAAGTCATTTCTCTATAACGATGTGCGATGTCCACAGTCCTGTGAGGAACGCTATATAGCCTTCATCACAAGCACAGGCACCGGGCGCACAGAGCTGGCGAAAGAATGCAGGCGCACGAGTGACGACAGTTATTGCTGTGGGGCGAAGTTACGCCAAAGGGCTAGCATTTCTGAGAGTAGTGCATTATATGAATGTTATTCTATGAGCGAGGTTTCATTTTAAAACAGTAATTAGCTTAGTAGAATGCAGGTTAGCGCTTTAACGGATATGCTATAGCACTGTGCAACACAGCATTGGACAGAACTTGCTTCACCGAAACCCTACATCTTTGTTTAGCCAAGATTTCTTTCATGAAAGAAATTTCCGGAACTTTTCTCCGAGTCCAAAATATGACCCTTTATAACTGACGATGTGTAATTGTTCGCTTTTACAGTCTAAGATAAATATAACGAGCTGAGTGAAAGCATAAACAGCATGTGAATTGCTTCCCTTTATAACTTGGAAGCTATCATCTTTCGGCAAAGAATCGTTGCAATAATGAATTATTGTGTGTAATTAAAATACTACTAATTATTCTCTCTATATTGCGACCATTCCGACTTCACTTATTGTCGCTTTATCGTGCAGGGCTATATAGCCCTAAATGTTTCCTCATTAAGCCGGATGTGACCATCTTTCAGCACCTGTATAATTAAATACCAAAGACTAAATTGCCAAAATATAAATAAATAAATAAATAAATAAATAAATAAATAAATAAATAAATAAATAAATAAATAAATAAATAAATAAATAAATAAATCACAACAGCAGTGCAGAGACAGGCAAAAAATTGATCACCCTTCCACTACTGTGAAGAAGGGTGCAAGAGAAGCCTGTGTTGACTCGTTTGTGGCACAAGCGCGTGCCGAGCACGAGCACGAGCGCAAACCGAGGGGCGAATTAACGAGCCAGGTGCCGAAGACCGTGAAGATGGTTAACCAGCGAAGCTGAAACGTGCGGCCCCGGTGTTTCATCATCATCAGCCTATTTTTATGTCCACTGCAGGACGAAGGCCTCACCCTGCGATCTCCAATTACCCCTGTCTTGCGCTAGCTGATTCCAACTTCCACCTGCAAGTTTCCTAACTTCATCACCCCACCTGGTTTTCTGCCGTCCTCGACTGCGCTTCCCTTTTCTTGGCACCCATTTTGTAACTCTAATGGTCCACCGGTTATCTACCCTACGCATTACATGGCTTGCCCAGCTCTATTTCTTTCTCTTAATGTCAACTAGAATATCCGCTATGCCCGTTTGCTCTCTGATCCAGACCGCTATCTTCCTGTCTGTTAACGTTACGCCTAATATTTTAACAGCGGAGCTGTTTAAGCCACCGTAAGTCCGTAGCGCATTAACAGAAAATGTGGGCCGATCCTGGCGGTAGTGTAGAAAGTGTCCAAGCGCAATGGCACATAGCCCTGTGAACTAGCGAAGCTGAACCAGCCGCAGTTCTCAATGGCTATGGTGTTGGGCTGCTGAGCATGAGGTCGCGGGATCGAATCCCGGCCACGGCGGCCGCATTTCGATGGGGGCGAAATGCGAAAACACCCGTGTACTTAGATTTAGGTGCACGTTAAAGAACCCAAGGTGGTCTAAATTGCCGGAGTTCCCCACTACGGCGTGCCTCATAATCAGATTGTGGTTTTGGCACGTAAAACCCCATAATTAATTTTTTTTAGTGAAGCCGAGCCTGGCTAAGTCTAGCTAAGCAGGGTTGGGACTACTTAAGATTAGTCAGTCATCGATAGCCAATCAATAGGTAATCGATAATGGATAAATAATTAATAAATTCCGGAAAATGCTGGGGATGACTTGGCAGTGCTTAGCCTAGCCCAAAAGCCGGGACTAGCTAGGTGCTCATCAGCTCCACTGTCTCTTTAGCATTGCGCCTGCAGTGCAAGCTACGCTATTTTTTTATTTATTTATTTATTTTGTTCCATCGCTTTTTGTGCGGTCCTTATGATGAGAAGGAAATTTACAGAAGAATAAAAATGGGTTGGAGTGCATGCGGCAGGCATTGCCAAATCCTGCCAAACGAAGGCGGTATTTGGCAATATTGAATGCAATATTGGATACTGGGAGCTATACCACTGTCGTTGAAAAGAAAAGTGTACCATCATTGCATTCTACCGGTGCTAACATATCTGGGACAGAAACTTGGAGGTTAACAAAGAAGCTCGAGAACAAGTCCCGGTGTTTATCACATGGGTGAATCCCGAGGGTTCATTAAAGTGTTTCTCAATTATGAGGTTACACACACGTTCAGGCTGCCACGAAGAGAACGTACGACGTTACATGACGGTATGCCCGCAGTCCGCCGTTGTCGCTTGCGTTCGATGTCTCGAGTTTGCTCGGCAGCGTGGTTAGCAGCATTCGCCCGCTATTGCCGCTTGCGATTCTTCGAAATTAAATTGCTTCAAAATTAAATCCGTCCGTTACGTAAGACAATGAATGGCTCCTACTACCCCCTTAAGCAATGGCTCATCCCCCCGCAAACGCGGCCTCCCTATTACGACGACAGAATAGAAGTGAAATTCTACGCTGGAATGATTAGCGGCAACGCAGCCAGGTGTGGAAGCAGACGACGACGACGACGACGAACGTGGGAGCAGTGGCGCGAGCGCGTGCCGAGCACGAGCACGATCCAACGAGCCAGCTGTGGAAGAAGACGACGACGCTCAGAGCAGCTCTGAGAGCAGCTGTCTTTTTTTTTTTTTTTTTTTTTTTTTTTTTTTTAGCGTTACATCACCGTTTTGAGGCAACAACAACAACAACTACATCACCGGCGCAGGTTAGCGTATAGAAGCTTCGCCTGAAAATATTGTTGACAGGGTGATCCCGGCGCCAAGCTCGTGCGTCCAAAGTTTAACAGGGGGTTTCGAAAACAAAGGACCTCGTTTACCTCTGCCATAATGAACTGTCGCGCCTACTGCTGTATAAAAATGACATAAATCGAAGTGAATTCGACATACATTTATCGCTTCTTTATTGAGTTTTCATAAACTGAGTTGTATCGTGTATACAAAAAACAGACGACCATAAATATTTCTGCCTATTGAAACGAAAACAAAAACGAGTCCAAAAGTGTTGCGTCTTGACTTGTTTCGATATTTATTGTGCATTGCTGCACCAACTTTAGCTGCTTACCCTTGATTTCTTTCTTTGACACATTATAATAACAGGAGGTTCCCCTGACAGCCTTAAACGCGGGACCTATGGTTCCGAAGTGATGCATAAATATGATCGCCCTGAGTCAGAAACCTTTCATCCAATAAAACGAAAGCCATAAAGCCGAAATTTATCACTTCGAAATTTTCCTTGCTTAAACTAACGAAGCGCAGGTATCATTAAACGCAGGATGCATTCGATCCACCATATAGCTTGCGTAAATGCGCAATAAGAACAAAAGAGGAAGTTAACTCGTGGTCGAGCTGACGCAGGAAACAGAGGGTGAAAATTTTTATTTTATACTATTGATATTATTAAATGATACCGCTATCACGAACACGGCAGCCCGATTTCAACATGGACAGTGTGCCAGGGTAATCGACACCGCGAATTTGCGTTTAAAACCCGTTACCTAAAGAGCGGAGGCGAAACATTGCCTGAATAGTGCAGTTTAAGCATGTGTACTAGAAATGTCACGCATAGCTACTCCCGTGTAGCTCTGCAGTGATCTCGAATCATTAACTTTTATGTGCTAGCTGAAAACATGCGCATGCTCCCTTAATCTAAATATACATCAGGCCTACATACCGGAGTAAATCGCTAATTGTTGCGCAGCTGATTACTAAATGAAAGCACGTTGAGCAGCAACAGATCCGTGATTCAGAAACCATCCGTCCCATTTCTTACGCTGATCGCTCGACTGCGCGGCTCTTCCTCCTTCTAATGGATAGTGGATGTACTGCAAGCACCGGCTATAAAGTGGCGGAAAAGAAGAATAAAACATAACGGGGGGAACACTCCATTCTTATTGAGAAAGACATCAAGAGGTCGGAGGAACGACTGCCAAAGCATTAATGTTTAACGTGCTACACAACTCGCGAAAGACATGATACATGGCCTTAACAAGGGTCGTTCCGATCGAGGCCGCCGTTAAACTTCTCCGACGCTGCAAAAGCAACTCTTGGCATGGCCGCGCTCTTGGAAGCCGCGCTATACGAAGGTCTGATTCTGTTCTACAAGAAGAAAACGAAACCATTTCCGCCGGAAGGTCACCCAAACGAGCCCGCCGTACGAATCATAACAGGGTCGTTTGGGAGATATTTCCGTTCGAGCGGTCGACGTCGATTACGCTTGATGGGGCGCCGAGCATCGAGGCTCGTGTCGTATAATGCGCCCGATACCGGAGGGAAAAAAAAAAAAAGTGCGGCCACCCCGGCGGGGCTTATAGCGCAACAGCAAAATCGTGCGCGCAGTTCGCCCTCGGCTAAGCACCGCGCTTTCGCGTGCGTCGAGAAAGTGTCCAAAGGCATCGTCAAGACGATCACGAAGCCGCTGATGACGGACGAGAGTGACGCCTCGGAGGACACGCTGATGCACCCAGGGGTCGGCCCGCGGCCGCGCTGGCAATTACTGAACGCCGGACAAGTGGGTCGCGCGGCCGTCGCTTTGGCAGGTCGCTCGCGGAGCGCGCGTTGACGTGAACCGAGCGACCTCCACCGCGGGCACGATCTTCGCGGCGCGGCAGCGGGCCGTCGTTTTGTGGCGTACGGGGAAACTTCTTCCGCGTGGAACAAAAAAGTGGAACGGGGCATCGGCCATGCTGCAAAGAACGCCGCGGGGACCGACCGCAGTGTGCTCTGCTTGACCAAACCGCGCGCGCGGCACCAATATTCGGCCGCCAAAAAAGTAAACAACGAACGGCGTACAGGGCAACCCTTTACAATCGGGTTCGGTGAAAGTTTGCAAAGGGAGAAAGGCGGTGACACGTTTTTGCGAAACGTGTTTTACTGCCGCGGAATACAGTTCCCGCTGAAAGTATAGCGCACTTCTCAGAATGAGTGCGCAGGCATTGCGTGGACGCGTCCATTAGTGATGTTGACTAGCTCCTTCTTCATGTGACGTTCCGGCAGTTTGTCTGGTTCATTCATCACAATAATACAGGGCCTTAATTATTCGTGCGCCGTGCAGTTTAACTGTTAAGAATGGGTTTTGCACGAATAGCTCACTGGAAAAGAGGGATACGTATACTCACGAAGGCGTTCTTGCTAGAGGTGGTCGGCCAGCAGTTCTTACGAGCAAAAAGCTTCATGACTATACATGCCCTGGTTCCTCTCCACCATTTCCTGCTTTTAATGCTGAAACCATATTTCGATAACTGAAAACGTTTTTTAACATATCTGTCGTACTTGACGTAGATTACTTGCAAGGGAATTAACACATTGAAAGATGACATCATCCGCTGTTTTTCAGGAAACGTATATACTCTGATTTCCTAATGCATATTTCTCCATTGGTGATCGGATTAGACAGGAAAAATGTACTTCTCAACATATTATTAAGAGAAAATATCTATTTACAGCTATTTACAATTCATGTTTGTTACACATAAGAATCAGGTACCAAGATGGCGTCGTAGTTCGCGCGGCCCTTTTACACTTTGCCCACACCTGAGGAAGCCACCAAAACGTATTCATGTATAGTCTTCAAATCCGCTACAATAAGTCACCGTCTTCGTTACCTTGAACTCATGCCCCGAACAATGAATTGCAGCTCCCCTCGCTATCGCTGCGGTCATTGTGTATTAATCTGTTTATGTACGCCTGCACGTGAAAACCCAAACTCAAGCATCGCGCTGCTTCCTTATCAATTTCTGAATATGCCCGCGTTCTCCCAAGCGCGCCGCTATACGAAGGATCGCAGGCGAAACAGCACTCTCGTTGCTCCTATTTGCGTAAGAAACTGCACTTCCTTGTGCAGAACACCGCCGGGGGAAACCGGGCGTTGCGCACGGATGTTGCCTCCGTATATCCTATTCCGTCACGGCAGCAACCTTGCCGAAAGTGCTCGAAAGGGTGTCGCGTCGTAAGCGGCGCGTGCATCCTTCACACAGACAAGCCGGTCTGAATGCGTGCCCGTACATGCAACTCCCGTCTCGTTCGAAGCGTTCCGGTCCGGCCGAATCCAATGGCCCATTGTGGCGCCAACGCATTTGAGCAGTCCCACATCGCGGGGTGCCGCAGCCGATGTCGCAAGCTGCTGCTGCCGACTTGTTTCAACGCCGCGTCCAATGTCGCGCTCGTCGCGCGCCACCGACGCGACGAGTGCGCGCGAAACTGGCGCGTGCCCAAATCACGTGCGTGCACTATTTCCGGCTTCCGCGTTGCGCATGCAGCATACAGATGGACCAGCTGTTGATGGTGCACCGCTCTCTTTCGCTACTCCGCGGCTGATCACCTCGCCGCCGCCAAGCGCGCGAATAACGGAACACCGGAGTGCGACGCGGCGACAGGGGGGCGCTGCTGCCGCAACGTCTGTCTCTCCCTCTGTCTTTGGCGATCACTGCGCATCGATTCGACAAGAACGGGCGGCGCAAGTGCTAGCATGATCAGGGATGCTGCTGCATATCATACTGTTGTCTTCAATTAATCCACCGCGATAGCTCAGAGGCTGAGGCGTAATGCATGCTGAATGCACGATGTCACGGATTCCATTCCCAGTTTGCCGCGGCCACTTTCTGCTATCGACGGAATGCTCGTGTACCGATCTGTGGGCGCGCGTTAAAGATGCCCAGGTGTTCAAAATAATTCGAAGAATTGAAATTAAGTTCTGGGGTTTTGCGTGCCAAAACCAAGATATGATTATGAGCCACACCGTATAGCGGGGTACTCCGGATTAATTTTGATCACCTGGGGTTCTTTAACGTGCACCCAAGGCTGCAATTCACCCCCGTCGAAATGCGGCCGTCGCTGTCAGGATTTGATCCCGCGCCCTCGAGCTTAGCAGCTCAGCGCCACAGCCATTGCGCCACGTACACGGCAGGTCAATTCGACGAGTCCTTCTACCGCGTCTGTCGCATCTCATATGCTGCTTTTTTGATGTTCACACTTAATCAATCAATTTTAGGCCATTTCATGAGAGAAATTGAAGGATATTGCTGAAGTTTTAAGGTTATAAGTGTATCCGGAAGAACACAAGCATGGGAAGATCATGGAAACATACGCATTTTATTCCCGCCTTTTTCTTCGTTTTTCCGCGTGCTTCACGGATATGTTTTTTGATAGTGGTTTATGATTTCGTTATGGACTTGTTTCGACCGTGTTTTGAAATTGCTTTACATTGTCTTTTGTTATATTTTATGGCTATATTTTGAGATAGCCGGTTATTTAAGTGGCCAGACTTTCCATATTTCACAGATAAAGAAGAAAATAAATTTTAATTAATACTGCAGCTCAAGTCACTCCGATGAACAATTTGCAAATTATCGAAAAGAAAAATCTACCATCACTGCTATTTTCATGTTTACTCACGTATTTATCTACGGTAGTTATTTCACAATAGCTTGACGGATTGGGAGAATTGAGGCCAGTTTTTAGCCGTCTGTTTTGTCACATGTTGGTTAGTACTCACAGCACTCGAACATAAAAACGTGGAATGTCCAGAGAAGAATGACAGGGAAAAGATGTTTTCTTGATATAGTCGCCCATGCAGCTTCCCATTTACGGCCAACTTGCAAACGTATTAATAACTAATTATTTACTTCACTTTTTTGACGCTCAGATGAGTGTAGGGCCGGGAATCAAGATAAAAAGCTGGACAGAGCTTGACGGGCCTGCAAGCCCTACGTTTCTCGGCACGAATAAATCAAATAGAACAAATCCATTCATACGTGTTGAAATACGTGTTAAAAAAAAAAAACGGCGTCTCATGTTCTGGCAACTTTCTGAAAGAAAAAGCATGTGAAAGCACCTGTCGGAGTCGAAGGAAGAAAGAGAGCGATTGCAAATGCCACCACAGAACATATAAATATACATCGAAACATAAAATAGAAGTGCGGTTCACTATAACAGTAAAAATAACTAATTATAAAAAATGGCTAAATCCGATCTGGCACAGGATTACAAGTATAAACAACTACTCTGATTACTAAGGAAGACGTTCAGGAAGGTATATTGGCACGGCATATTAGAGTCGTGGTGCCGTACCGCTACTACCAGGGAAGTGTGACGAGTACGAAACCTATGGCTTCGGCACGGTTGGTGATTACCATAGTGTTCCGAAGTGCCGTTACATTATGCCTGATTAGCTGACATTTGCACTCTATACAGCGAGTCACAAATGATACAAGAAAAATACCTCATGGATGTTGGCTTGAGAGAAAAGCTCTGCAATCAGATAATCGCTTGGTTTGTTGTAGATTACTCTGAGAGCCCTCGTATGCGAATCATGTCTGAATCTCATACCTGAACAAAAAGAGAGAGAGAGAGAGACAATGGGGGCTGAACAGTGAGTTCTGGTCGCAGAATCACTCTGATGCGGAGTATAGTTGGTTCATACTGAACCAATAACGTATACTGCGCAAAATGCAAGGGCGAGGAGAGAAAGACACATGACTTCACTGCCTTTCTTCCCTTCTTATTTCATTTTGCGCAGTACGTAACGAACTCTCCAATTGCCTTGTTTGGCGGCAGGATACCTGCTGCAGCATCACAAGGTGGGCACTCGACCAGCGTGCACGTACGGTCATCCACAATTCCAACGCGGCAATTGCGTTTTATGGGGTCGTATATACCGCACGCAAAACGTACGAACACGCCTACGACACCTGCACCTGAAAACGTGTAAGTTCGAGTTCACGGTAAGCGGAAAACCTCTTGAAGAGTAGATGACGTTACACCGCGTGTGCGTGCACGTGAGGCCTTGGATCGGTTTCCACCAGGAGGTGCAGCGCCATCATGTTGATTTCGGTCATTTGTGACACGCTATACGCAAATGCATACGGTTTGATATATATATATATATATATATATATATATATATATATATATACAGGGTGTATCAGCTATCACGCAGCACGTTTTAAAAAAAGAGGAAAGGCGAATTACGCGAAGCAAACCTAGTGCGTATTGTTTCCAGTACACTGGAGTGGCCGCCAGTAATTTTTTCGTTACTGAGATTTAATTAGGTATTTGTAATTAATTATCTAACTCGAGAAGTACTGTCCTAATTATCAAAGTGTCAATGAGAAAATTGTAGAGCAACACGAAAAACTTCTGATACAGCTTCCTGTTGCTCAATACGTGATACATAAAAGTGTTTTTCCGAGCGTGAAAGAAGCCCGCGAATACACGCAAAATGCCTCGAGCGGCCAGTCGCGCAGCAATTCTACATTTACATCGCCGCATTTACATTTACGATATACATTTATCATATCGTATATACATTATACGATATTCATTTATCGCGCTGACGGCATTTATGCGCATTCCACAACTATGGGGCGAGCTCCAGAAACGTAACCCTGTCAGCTGGTCATTTGTAGCAGTATTCTGAGAGGGGGAGAGGGGGAGGGTCAACTATGATTCGGCACGTCCCAAACTAGCTAGGAGATACACTGTTGTTTATCTGTATTAGCGCCATCTTCCAGAAGTCATTCGTGACCTTGGCGGCGTTCAACATGAAAGGACTAGTGGAGCACCACAAAGAGGTGTACTTTTCTTGGGGAAACGGTGGCGCCCGTTGCTGAGAGTATCAAGTTCGGTGTGATATGGACTAGGGGACACAAGAACGGATGCAATGAAAGACTGTAGGGGTGCTGCGCGTAAGCCAGTTCTACCACCTGAACGACGTGCGGGAATACGAAGCGTGTCTGATGATTTACGTGTTACTTTTTCTTTCGGACAGTGTCCCATTTTCTCGTTTCCTGGTGCCTCTCGCTTTCTGGTGTATTCATTTTTCTGCGATTGCGTTTCGCATGTCTTGCAATTTTGACACTTCTGCAGTAAAGTTAAATTGTAAGCATTTCGTTCAGTCAGTTTCTTAGCGCTGATCCACCATGATACATAGACGATTTCTTCAGCATCTATAGCACGACCGTGACATCATCTGATATGACAGCATTCTTCTTACAGCAATGCATGTTAGGTGGAAGCCTAACACGCCATAGGGGTAGGTGTACAATGGTCGGAATTCAAGTTCATTCTGGCATTTGGCAAAGATACATCCCTTACAAAAAAAGGAATGTCGGACATATGAGCGTTATAGTTGCTGTAAACGCTATACTGTCAGCGTCTCCGCAGCCGTAAGATCGAATGGCTGAAGTGTTGCCAGGTGCAACAATAGACACTATATAACTGATGTCGACGGTTGATGATGCGCTTCACATAAAAAAAAAAAAAGCCTACACCACCTACAGCAAGATATACAGACACGCGACGTGCCCCCGCGGCACGCAGGATTAAGTCTGTCTGCGACTTCGTTTATTGCATCACCAACGCCGCGGGACGAATAGCGACGAAGAAAAAAGCCCGGGCCAGCTAGGCCAAACAGATCGGTGGCAATCCCACTCGCTCCGCGTATACGATGCCGCGTGCGCTGGCAAAGAAGAAGTAGACATGCGAGTCGGAGAAACGCGGGCGGCCCGTGCGCGACCCCGGCGCAACAGGGTGTAACAGGACTCGTATATCGTTCGGCATGCGCGCGCGCGCTTGTTCGTGACAAGAGGCGCTCGGAAAAATAAAGGCGGACGCGTCGCAATTCAATGTCGCGCCGGCAGCCGCACGGCTGCGCCCGCCGGCATCGTCAGACGCATAACTCAAGCGCACGCCGAATGGCCGAGCCAACTTCGTCCCGCAGTGTGGCTCCCACCGGACGGCGCGCGATGGGCGCGTTCGCGGAATCGGCCGACATCGCGCCAGGCGGCCTGGATCGGGAGACCGTTTTCGAAGCTGTGCAAACATTGCATGCTGCGATCGTGATGTAGCGCCCGAGGTAGCAGCCGGGCCCGTGCTTCGCCCGCGAGCTCGCTGATTTACGGCACTGCGCGCGCTGTGGCCACTGCTCACGCGATGGCTGCTCGTCCCGCGCACGCGGGCAGCCGTGGGCAGCAGCGCTCTCGGTCGCAACCGAGCAGGGCGCTTCGGAGTCGTATCGCGTAGCACCTCGCTGGTACTACCGTGAATGTGTTGCAGTCGGAAAGTGTTACAGCCACTTGAATCAAGTCGAAGAAAGAAAGAAAAAAGTAACCAAGTGTTACACGCTTGTAAAACGTGAAGGCGGAAGCCTGCCAGCCGTGGAAGAAGACGACGACGAACGCGCGAGCAGTGGCACGAGCGCGAGGGGCAGTATGGAAACGCTGGCATGGTCAGCGCCATCGGAGCCAGCCGTGGAAAAAGACAGCGACGAACGCGCGAGCAGTGGCACGAGCGCGTCTCTGTGACCACGTGACGTGTGCAATCAGGTGACGTGCAATCCACGTGACGTGTGTGACGTCAGTTCGAGCACTTTTAGACGTGTTTTTACTTTTTTTCGGCGTCGGCCATTTTTCGTCACGGCGCAGCTTCGCCAAAGTCACGGCGCACCGCCAACATAGACAGCTAGGGCTTTCACCTTAAATATAGAGGAGGAGGGGCCTTATTGCCTTATTCATAAAACAGTTAGTATATACTGTAGCACGCGGTACGTAAGAACAGGCTCTGGTATAAGCGAACATATTGGCGAAGGCGGTCTACGAATGAGCAGCATTTCTTACAAATCGATCTTTGAAAGCTCTTACGAATTAGTTTTACAAAAAGCTGTGGGAATAAAGACACAGGGCTTGGGTTCACCTTGCTCATATATAGTTAGTACGAGTTGGTTGTTATTAGCCTGTCGTCTTCGCTATTATCACGTTCGCTGTCACGACTGGCCCACGTCAGTTTAAGAAACGATACACACGTGCTTCTGTTATTAAACATTGCTTGACTTCAGAAAACGACGACGAAGCAGTGCAAGCGTGACATTTCTTGTGTGGCCAAAGACATTTGCGCTGCTGGCGTGCGGCGCTTACTGTGACGTGGTCGCGGAGGACATGATTTTTGCATAGTCAGGTCGTCACTGTTTCAGACAGGCAGATCATTCCGTGCACGAGTTCAAATGCATCGTAAAAGCCAAGTTTATTTGGACACGTAAAATATTTTTTTATCAATATTGCGGCTGGACAAGAGCGAACTACCAAAATTCGTTGGCATCTGAGGCACCTCGTTGGTGTCACCGCCAGCGGCGGCGACATGTTCGTTTGGGAAGGCATCGTAGCACAAATTAGTCGAACACAAAGTACAAAAGACGGGACCCATATGTGCGGCGTCCCACAGACCTGTGCTGCATGTGTGATCTTCGTTATATACTTTGCATACGTCAAATATACGCTACGATGCCTTCCCTATAAGTATCAACCAACTTTCCCAGCAACAAGTTCTTTTGGACAACATGTCCAATGCATTTCAAACACCGCCTATTTACATTCAGTTATTGTAGTTCAGCGAAGGTGAGCTATCGGACATGCTGAGCATTGCGGGGACATTTAGTTGGTTTTCTCAGACGGAACGGAAAGGACAGAGATGCATTTTCAAGGGTGATTTAGTGTACGAACAGGAGGAGTCAGAACTATACCCTCGAAGTGTTCTTTTTTATATTCGTTTACTGAAAAGAAGAAATAATTCTTTTTTAATTGTGCTCGGTGGTAAACAATTGCTTTAATGGATACATTTGCTCTCGTTGATACATTGCAGCGCATACCAAAGACTATATACGTAGAAGAAAGGCAGTCAGAACGCATCATTTCCTTATAAGCGTATATACCTATGGTCCTCAATTCGCTGATTAATATGTAACTATACTACGTGTATGGCAATCATTGTGCGCCACTGCATGGATGTCGCGTTACAATGAATCATCAGGAGCTAGCTCAGTTTCGCATTCATCCGATGAACCTAACGAAACCATCAAATTCCTTCAAATTGCTTTACTACCAACGAACCATGCCACAATGAACCACGACGCCAGCCGCATCGCTCCGGTGCTCGAGCTTCGGCGGCCAAGGTGTTCGCGCCATCTGTCATCGGTCTACGCACGTGTTTAGGGCTGCCTCGGTGCACCTCAACACCAGCAACAATTTCCATCGCGAGAGACCATATGATCCAGACACACGTAACCGTCGATTCTCTCAGAGCGCACATTCGCCATCTGTCAAGGATCCCTGACCATCACTTAGCTTCCCTACCAGCCGAAAGATATCATGCGACCTTTTCAAGAGTGTTAAGCGCTCATCAAGAGCGCATACCGTCTCTTACACACCGGCGGCGAAGCCTTCATCTCCCCTGTGGTACCTGCGACAGCCTCAAGTGAACCTTGCTATTCCCGGAATTACAAAGAAGGCCAATCATCCGTCGCGCCGGCTTTGAAGCAACTGACGCTGCTATTGCTGCACGAGACATATCATGACCGCATACACATATATACCGACGGTTCGACTTCACTTACTAGCACAAGTGGCGCTTTCGCCGTTCTAGCTAATCGGATTACACTTAAATTCAAAGCGTCCCAGATGACTTCATCTACGGTGGCAGAACTTGCATCCCTCCATGCCGCTATGAACTATACGTCGCCGAAGAGCCGGCTTAGAAATGGGCCATATTTTGTGACTCTAACGCAGCTCTTCACAGTTTCAAGTCTGCCTTACATCACAGAACATACGAGCAGATGATATCCGATATTAGGGAAATGCACCACCATGCTCCGGAAACAGGGCACAACATTATATTTCAGTGGAATCCTTCTCACTGTGGCATCGTCGGCAACGACTTTGCTGACAGGGCTGCCCGGTTTTCCAATGAAGACACCCAGACGCGTATAATACCTTTGGCGAGGACGAACGCTACCATGAAACTTCGTCTGCTTGCACGCAAAAAAAGTGACAAGCTTTTTGGAGTTCTTCGAATGCCTTCAATCGCCGATTGCGTAAGCTGCAGCCCTTGCTGCGGCTACAACTTCCATCTAGCCTTTCCCGCGGCGAAACAACCTTGCAGTTCCGCTTCTGGCTGAGAGTGGCGTTCACGAACGCTTACTCCTATCGTATGGGAATGGCCGATATCCCAATGTACGACTCCAGTAGGTGCGAGGAAACCATCGAGCGCCTATTCTGTATCTGTCCTCGCTACGACGGACAACGCCCCTCTCTCTGGACAACTTTAAACCGACTGGACTCGAGACAGTTTTCAGTCAAAGATACTCGGACCCGTCACTGGTACAAAAAGCGATTCTTGCACTAGTACACTACTTGAAGTGCACCGGTTTGAGAGACCGCTTATAGTGTCCCTGTGCATCATCCTACGTGCACTCAGTGCTCCCTCTCTCCCTATTTTCCTCTTTCTACTCCCCCTTTTCCTTACCCCCAGTGTGGGGTAGCAAACCAAACGCTCGTCTGGTTGGCCGCCCTGCCTTTCGTCTCCTTGCTTTCTCTCTCTCTCTCTCTCTCTCTCTCTGTCATCGGTCCTCCACCTGCACCCACCATCGGGCAATGATGGCGAACGGTACAGCTGCGGTTATCGGCTAGGCCAGTGCTACCCAAAGAACTTCCGTTTCGAGAACGCTCTCGATCCTCGCGGCGCCTTAATTTCGCTTCTCGCTCTCGGGAGACATAAAGTGCGCAATTTATGCCACAAGGAAGCCAAGTGTTTGCAAAACGGGGTTTCGCGGCCTTTACGAGCACGGGGAAAAAACACAGACAAAAAAAAAAAGGAGGGGGGGGGGGGGTTGAGGGAGCGCTGCCTCCTCTTCCCGCTCGCTTGCTGCGGGTCCCGCTGGTGACGAGCCACTGTAAAGCTGTCAATCGAAGCCGGAAGGCCAGCGGCCGCTCGGCGGAGGGGCGGGGCGCACTTAAATCACGGCCCGCGCGCGGGGTCGCCGACGAGGCCTTCTGGGAACGGCTAATGCCATTAGCACCTCTCGGGAGATTACGAGCCAGCGCGCGCGGCCACAGTGAAAGCGCCGCCGTCGACGCTGCCGACCGCCATGCGCCGCCCACTGGACCACGTGTGCGCGGCGTGAGGGTAGGCCAGCGGGAGGCCTGCACAGAGAATCCCGATTAACTGGCCGCTCGTGCACGGTCGATGGAAATAAAAAAGCAAAAGAAATATCAGCAAAGATGCTGCATATACTATCCTGCATGTAGATCATCGTTCCATTTAACACCCCCGGGATTTATTCCTTTAGCTACCGCAACAATCGTTTGCCGCAGAATAATTGTGCACGTCTTGCATTTCGACCCAGTCACTGCAGTGACCGCGAACTTCGACCGCCCTGAGCTACAGTAAGCGTTTCTAATTCCTGCTGTCAGAAGTCGTCGACAGGTTTGGTCATGAATGTCGACTCTTTGAGTTAGGCTAATCATGCATTTTTTAAAAGTGATTTGTAGTTCATGTTTCTTCCAGAGTAGCGGTGGCTATTGTTCATGATACTTTCCCACAGCAGCATATTGAACATATGTGACCCATTGAGTGAGGCATACAATTAAAGATGTGTAAAACAATGCAAGCTCCCCATAGCTTGGAAAACGCATTATGCCTACACTTTCGTCGATAGTTTGGGAACTATAAAGAGACACTATAGTGTAAGGCTCGAGATTAATCTCAGCTGCATGTGGTTATCTAACCTGCATCGAAGTTTCGCTACAAGGAGGTTATTACAAAGAGGCGGTTTGATTTGTCACTTTACACTGTCATTGCATTTGTCTTGATTTATTGTTTCGCGTGCTGCAGTCGGAACCAGTTATAACGAACAGGCTTATGTGCTAAAGATGGCTCGATATATCAAGTAAGTCCATATGCACAAGCTCGCTATAACGAACTAAAACGAACTCAAATTCTGTGATGCGTTCGTTATACGCGGATTTGTTATCTCCAGTGGAGAAGGGAATCAAGGGGAGAATTCATTTACTGAAAACAAAACTACGTGTACTAGGCTGTCGTCATTGCCTTTCTTTGCCTCACAGTAATTACCTTGTGCGTTGGACTGCTTCTCAGTGTCACTAGATATGGCGTTAAGGCGAAGCTTTAGCTCGGGCCCAACTCCGACACGGCCTATTCAAGTACATGTAAAACGCAGAAACGCTTTTCTGAGATAACCCCTAGGACCGATTTTAATGAAATTTGTCGCATTTGAGAGAGAAAGTTAAATTCTAGTGACTGTTGAAGCGGAATTTCGATTTAAGGCCTGAAGTTTCTTAAAAGAATTTTCAAAGATTCGAAAATTCGAAAAAAAAATAAGCACGAAGTTTACACATTAATAGCTCTGCATCAAGAACAGATATCGCGGTTGTGTAAACGACATTCATTACATCATTAAAAGCGGACAAATTCGATATGTCAATTCACATCTTACGTGAATTCCTTACGTTGTGTACAAGGGTTCTGCAAAAACTGTATTTCCTTATTACTAAATTTTTTTTAGATTCACATGTAATATATTAATTTCGTCCGCTTTAGATGTACTATCAGATGCAATTCACAGAATTGTGATATAATTTTTCATTGCTGAGTTACAGAGTTGTAAACTTGATAGTTTCATTGTCTGAAAATTTGCGATTTTTGCCAATCTTAATAAAATTTGACGACCTAAATAAAAAATTCAAAACCAACAGTCACTAGATTTTACATTTTGCTTTTAAATGCAACAAAGCTCGTCAAATTTCGCGCGGTGGATGCCGAAAAAAAAAACGAATTCTCATTTTACATGTATTTAGATAGGAGCACCTGAGCTAAAGCTTCCTCTTAAGCATGCAGTGGGAGAAAAAAAGAAAAAAAAAAGCTTCCCTGAGCTCCACGTTCGCTGCATGCAAACGGCTTTTTGACGCTGGCAGCGGATGCCCCGTGTTCGATATATCCAATGCTCACTTCGTTATGAGGGGGCTATTTTACATGATTATCGGTCGGTACGTTTTGCGTGTTCGATGTAGAGAATAGTTCTCCTAATTCGGGTTCGTTCTATCCGGGCGTGACTGTATAGTTCTATCCTCTCGTGAATTCAACACCACCTCCACCTTCGTTGCAGACGCAGTATGAATAAAGAACGAAGCTGCTGCAGGAGGAGAAATATACTGAGGAACATAGTGTACACCAAGTTGATTTACTTAAGTGCAGGCGCTCTCCATGGGGCCCACGAAAAAAGACCCGCGCTCGGCCGATATTTGGTCACGAGCTGGCCAACCATTGCACCAATTGAGACAGTGGCCGTTTTACAATCACGAGGGAAACAGTATGCCCGGATGACACAACGAACAGCGTTGGTTAGCGATTTTTCACTGTAACTCTGCAGTGTATACAATGCGGAAGCGCTTTACTGCATGTGCCTGAGAGCCCTCTACAAACACTTTGAGCGAGAAGTGAATAAAACCGCGAGTTTTATTACTGAAGCTGGAACGTGGCGCGCTCTGTGTAGCGTGATCGTGGGGCGGCAAAAACACAAACATCGAAGGCGCGCCAAGACAACACGGCCCAGCGTGTTGACGGAGTCTGGTGCCCCGCTTGGCCCCGTGATACGTTTCCCTGTTCTCGAGGCGCGCGTCACATAGCTGCAGCGGCACAAAGGCAAAGACCTCGCGCGGCGAGGATTCCGGCGCGCCGTGGGAAAACAGCCGAAGGGGGTAAACGCTGCGCAGCGTCACCGCAGCGGGGAGTGGGGCGTCCCTTTGTCTTCCCGCGCCCATGGACAGGTTAGGCCTGCGTGCCCCGTAGGAGACACCTGTTCGCCGGCCTGGATGAATGATTTTTGAGACAGACGACGCAAAACTGGCGGCCCGCTTCGGCGCCGGGCGCGCTTTCCCTTTCCCGCGGCTTCCCACGCGCGGCGTGCGCGGATCTCGGCTGCCGCTGATTACCGGAAACTGTCACCGATGCAGCGGCACCGGAGACGAGAGTGACGACGATGCGATGGAACAACCTGCGCGCGTACAACACGGCGAGAAAGGGGCGAGGCGCATGCGGCGTGCCGAAATCGCGGGTCAAAAGAGGACAAAAGGACGCGGCGTCGGGTTCGCTTGAAAACAAAAGATTCGCTGCACCCCGAATGAACGATTTGGTGGCTTCCTGGGGCCATTGGCCGTTCGCGCCAGAAGTGGAAGAGCACTGACAGGCGAGGGACTATCGGCGATGAACTCGGGGCGTGGTGGATGCGATATATGTGGAGGCATGCATATATAGGCAGCAGTTCTTGCCGATGAGAAGCTGAGACGTCGTTCTGGCACTCGTAAACAGAGTGCGTCCGGTTGATGATAGCTGGTGAAGGAGACTTCTAAAGTAAACGAAACAACGCTTGCGATATCGTTCCACGTATGCGTTTGACACGGCAAAATATCAATGGCAACACGGCGTATACATATATACATATTGCCGGTATGCCCCTGCTAGATGGCGCACAGGTTTGGACGCTCTCCGGTCCACCTAGAGGACAGCGTGGAAGCGCTTTCTGTTGTTTCTGCTGATCTTACTGACGTTGCTGCTAAGAAGCTCTGCTGCTAAGAAGACTGCTTGCAAAACGCGCGTCTTGCTCACTTTGTTCCTGTCAAACGAAGAAACATGATACAATATCTTCAATCAAAGATAGCATTCCGACTAATTAAACGTGCTCAGCAGTTTGATAAAAAATGTAAGAAAATTGGCTCGCAGAATGTGCAGGAGATCTCGCCGATCACCCGCACTAGGCAACCACACAAGCGTTACTGTAGTGCTCCTTTGCGTTCTGGTGAGAGGAAATCGAGTCTGACTAAGCGGAGAAAACTATAGCCGGTGAGGACTGTTCATCCATAGCGTGTTGAAAAAAGCGGTGGAAGCCATCTCGCGATCACTGCCGACGCTGATGCGTTTAGCATTGAACCAATGTAGTGACGCAACCTATTGCCACTGTCGAAACGAGTTATGTATGAAGCGTCTATTGCAGCGGGATTCCTCATTTGCACTTCCCTAAGAACACTCGGCGCCCTCTATAGCACCGCCGCCGCGAAGCCTGCGCGTGGCCCCCGAAATGCATGGCGCGCCTGTGCTTCATGTTTTGTCAGCATGTCGAAGTATTCATCTAGAAGTAATTGGGGATGTATATAGTTACCATGTCCAAGGCCTTCGATTAAATATGAATGAACCTGTGGTGCAGAATAGTAAAAGCCGGCTGGTGCCATAGCGCTAAGTAATAGACAGACCCTAGCGCGAAAGCCGGCTCCGCGTAGTTGCATATAAAACCGTTTTCTGATCTCACTGGACCTCTCCTTCTCCCGGTACCTGGCACGTCACCATCCATGGAACCTTCGTAGGTCGACCAGACCCCACGGAGATCGCAACAGCGTTCCCCTGTATAGAGCCTCTCGCGTTGCTGGCTAATCGTGACGGTAGCCATATTGTTCTGACTCACAGTATCGAGATCACTCCAGATGTCGGAGCGCTCACCGAATTCATTGCAGCAGCTGCGGAATAATCTGACAACAATTGTATTTTTAAGTCACGTTACTTCGAACATACGACTGCGCGCCGTGATGTATGCGTAGGCTGTGTATTACTATACAGGGTGTCCCGCGTAACTTAAGCCAAACTTTAAAAATATGCAATGACACGTAGCTCGACAGAATCAAGGTAATGTTGTTTGCCGTCGCTTGAAGATACTCATATTATATTTTGCGTTCCGCCTAACTGCATAATTAGTGTTAATTACTTTATCAACTTACTTCTACAATATTATAATTAGATGAAAAGTGTCAATGAGAAAATTGTAGATTAACATGAAAAACTCCCGATACAGCTTTCTGTTGCTCAATCCGTGCTACATAAATACGTGCTACTGTGATATGTGAAGTGCGCGAGTGCCGTAATCGTAGTGGGTAAGTGCGAGAAGTGAGCAACAAGCAAGCAAGCGACAGCCATCGTGGCAGCCGTGGAAGCAGAGGGGGGAAGAAGATGACCAGGGTGCGGTAGCAGCGGCCAGTCGAGTTCCTGGCCCAAGGCCGCTCCAGGCTCCCACCTGGAATCGATACGACATCCAACTTCTTCCTGCAACCTGCAGTTGGCGAACGTCGGAAGGGCGTCCGACCCAGGCGGCCCAGCGTCTCCAGCGCCGTGCCCGAGCTCCGGCTAGTGAACGCCGCAAGAGCGTCCTGCTGTTGCCAGTCTCCACTATGCCTGTCTTCACAGCAGCGTCGATCATGACTGCCTGATGATAAGGTGCCGACCGACGTGGGAGAAATGAAGCCCTTGTACCGGTCGCAGAGGTGAAGCCCTTGGACTTGGTGTCCGGTGACAAGACCTCTACCATACTAAGGCTACCTATCCATGTTCCCAACGTCACAGTGGAACTTGCGGAACTTCCTCCTGCATTATTGGATCCCTGGTGTTCGCCTGGGGGCGACCAGGATTTTCTTCGACATCTTCTAGTTTCGTCACCGCTACTCCACTTCGAGCTCAGCCTCTGTCGCCGCTTCTAGTCCATCCCACCTCCAGTGCGAACCAAGAAACTGTAGGCCTCTTCTGACTTATATGCTTTCTTTCTGGACATATTCTTCTCTTGTTTTTTGTGATTATAGTTTGCCGAGTTTTGTTTTCTCTTTTCGCTGTATTTTCTTTAATGAAGGGCTTGTTGTGGTAACGAACGGCTTTGTCATTTCATGCGCTGAGGCTGAGCCTCAGTAGCGAGTAATTCATTGAAAGAACCTCATCACAGCTACATAACCGTGAATACACGCCAAGTGCGTCGAGCGGCCAGTCGCGCGGCAGCGTGCGCCGCACACGCAACAGCACGTTGTTCATGCGTCTGCACCATGGGGTGGTCCTGGCGCGTATGCGCCCCCCCCCTCCCCCTCCTTGCGTCACTGCAATTAGCGTTTCACAGGAGCTTCTGGGCTAGCGTTCTGACAATTAACACGCTGAGGTGTGTTTGCGCGATGTGAGGGGCGCGGTGCTTCGTTGCAGAAACCCCACACCGGTAGGTACTTTTCTAGTCACCCTATCATGGCTACTACGTGTGAGCAAACGATGCCACAAGCCGACACGGTTTGCAAGGTCTGCATAAGCTGTGTTGCAATTCATTCCAGCAAGTAAAACTTTCTAAATTGAGGTCTTGGAATATAGCTACTTCTGTCCACCAGTCTCTGCCAGTGGGACACGACCACGCCTTGACTTATTTCGCCACCTGGCGTTTTATAATTCTGACGCAAAGGGAAAGCGTGCAGTTAATGTAAGTGATGTACTTCAGAAAGCGTATTAAGACTAAAGAAATCAGTATTTTTATGCGTAATTATCGACGACAGCGATAGATCGCATGGAGTGTTCATATAGTTGATATTGCAATAAACCGCTCCAAGCGCCTCAAGGCGCTGGCTTGCACGCGGGAAATGCTTAAGGGTGTTCTATTCCGCCCGCTGGGTCATGCGCCCGCGGTGTAATAGTAGAGCGTCGGGCTGCTGTGTTAGGTGTCCACCAGTGATCCCAGTATCACATATTGGCCGACTTTTTTTAGCCTGCGTTATCTCCGGGATCGGCCCATGATAAGAGCCTATAGAACCACACCCGATATGGAAAAGTGGTAACTTGCTAAAGACTGACTTGGTCTTAAAAAAGAAGGAGGCGCATACTTCAACATGGTGTGAGGCAATCGAAAATAAACACAATTGAAAATAACACAGTCGTTGAGAAAGACGATGGGCCAACTGCTCATATGAAGCTGGGTTTTGCGACCGCTGCAACAAATAAACTGCGATGCAACCGAAATGTGCAAGTAGTAGCAGGCAAATGATTTACTAAGTATATATATCGGGACTTTAAATCTCATCATGGCCAGAGAGAAGGGAAAAAAAAAAAGACAACGTATGAAACGTGCGCGTGGACGCATTCTCAGGGCTTATGTGATGTTTGGCATATCTGTTAAGGAGAGTAGTTGAAATGATAAGCACTAGTTTCGAATATTTGTACGGCATAAGCGCAAGAGCCAAGTATCCTGATTTTGTGTGTTTTACGAGTAATATTGCTTTAGCAAACGAAAAAAAAACTGATGTAGTCAGTGCTTTGGAATTTATGGCCAAACGTTAAACACAAGACCAAACACATGGATAGATTGAACCGCTCATAAATTCAATGTGTTAAATTTGAATACGGAGATGTACGAGCAGCGTGTGAATTGGTGATAACTGAGTGTGGCAAGAACAGTGTGCTTTTCGCATACACTGAGCTTTTTGATGTTATCTATTGATGTAGTGTCCCATACTAAGTGGCAATAGTTTAGTGTAGATAAAAATAAAGCATCATATAACAAACGGTTAGCTTTGATTGGTAATAAGTGGCGATGTTTATTGATCAGTGCTGTGACACGATTTAGCTTGCCACAGTAACGGTTCTCGTAGAACATAACTCCCAATGCCTTAACCTCACGAACAATTCTAATTTGACCATTATCAAGATATAATGTACTTGTTATTTCAACAGACGTATGCTTCATGCGGCAGAATATAGCCTTTGTTTTTTTTTTTTTTTTCGTGTTGATTCTGGAAGTAATTTCTTTAAGTGGACTACAGTCAAGTACACAATAAAATCGCAGAAGTACGCAAGTACAAATATATATTTAAAGAATCAGTTTCTGTATCACACATGGTGCTATTTCCCGCCATGAAATTCACCGCTCATCTTCTGGCCTGACTGGGCACCAGGCGTGTTAGGACGCAAGAGCGCATGCGCTCCTCGCGAGTAACAGGCGCGCGTATGTTATTGTTTGAAACGTCGTAACATTTTCGTGGACTCCCGGATGGTGTCGACATATTTAAGTTGCGCACTGAAACTGCCGTGTTGCTTTCAGGCCAGCGCATGGTTTCCCATAGGAAAAATCAAAAACAGCCCAACAAATCCGTCAAATTGAACATCACACGGAGCATCACACAGATTCATCTTCCGGGAGCGCAGACAAAAAGGGAATGCAAAGGCTTGAATAAGGGTGTGTCTCTCCTCCATAAAACTTGGACCTTGTGGGCATCATTCCTTTGGCATAAAAAATCGAACAGTCCATACGCTCGGCTCATAAAGCTAAGGTTACATCATGGTTAACGACAATGAAATTAAGTGCAAATTAGTGCATATAATTGGAGCGGTAGCAAAAAAGTGTACGATGGGCGTATATAAAATGCAATTAGTTAAACAGTGGCTGTAGTAACAACCGCGGAACAATAATAACTACAAGTAACTACAAGTAATTAAACAAATTACTTGAGCTATGCATAGACAATAAAAATATTAACAAAATATGGCAAAATGTATAAACAGCAAGCAAACATGGTGCACATGGATCCATACACACGCGCTCTGCCGTGTCCTTTAGTAAATCTACACTTACGTTGTTTTGTTCTAGTGATCGGCAACAGCCTGCCTTATAGCAGTGTAGCCAGGTCCGACGAGGCGGCGTAGCCAAAAGCTAGAGAAGTTGTAGCCCATATGTAGCCAAACACAAAAAAGGTGCAAAAAATTTCGTAGCCAAATATAGCCATTTTTATTTGCAGTTTTATTTGTGTATACATTTTCACATTCGACTACGGCAATCCTTTTTTGCACAACCCGTCGTAACAAAATGTCCGTGCCGCCGTGACCGTCGGCCCTTGGCATCAACATCAGCGACATCATGCTTGCACAGAACACTTTTTGGTTGGGCCCGGAAGCTCTTAACTTCCAGCGAATCGCTGGAGAGGGCGAAAGCAGTGCTTCTATTTTATGACAGATAGTACCAAGATATTATTTTTAGTCATTTACAGTAATATTAACTACGAACTCTGCTAATGTCCATCATCATCAATCTCTCACGTCATCTCTGCCTACGGCATAAAAGTTCAGCTATCCAGCGATCTGCGATCGCGACGTGCTCACGGCTTCCTTTTTATGAGGTAAAACATGTCTTTCGCGCTATGATATCTTGTGTTATTTGTCTCATCGTCCTATCTTGTTTTCTATTTTTTTTAATTAGCTTGGCCAGGTTTAGCCGCCATCTTAGGTCTCTAGCACGGCAAGAACATGCGTTAAAATAAAGTGTCAGACAACAGATGCCACTCACTGTCTGAATCGGTAGAAGCGAAGCTTTAAAAGATTACTGCGCAAAACGGCACACCAGTATAAAGCCCGTTTCACATGGTGCGATTTTGTCTGCGAATTCGCTAACGCTTGCGGATTCGCAGCTGCGGGAAATAGGCCGCCGGACCCTTCGTGCGTGCTATTTTTCGATGTTCGGCGTGCTGAACTTCTCTGCGAAAACGCAGATGCGGTGGTAGCCACTGTAGCGGTGGAAACAGACGAGCAATAGGAGGCGTCTCGCTCATATAAACGTCATCGCCAGTCAGAATGCTTAACGAGTATGCGAAAAACGCAGCTGCCGTAGATCAATGTGAAACGGGATTGCGAATTTCGCATTTGCGGAAATCGTAGCTGCGAAAAGCGCACTGCAAAATGGCACCATGTGAAACGGGCTTAAGAAGAGCGCAGTCATTTTCGGCGACGAGCACGTCCCGACCGTAACTCGCTCGAAATGGTAAAAGCCGCGACGGCGCACAAAGAGCAAAGGTAAACAACAAATTGATAACAGTGGTTATGCTGTGAAAACCGGTTACGTACTGTCAAAAAGCAAACCATGTTAATGTGCTAATAAAGTTTTAGAATAGGGGCCCCCAAAGAGCTTTGCGGGTGTTAGTTGGGGCATGCAGGAGTGAAGAGTTTTAGAATATAGGTGTTTTGCGTTTGCGGATAGCGTGCTGCGCTTGCAGTGCCACTACGGCGTCAAAGAAAAGCTGTTATATTAAAATAAAATACACCATTTTATGATAAGAAGAGTACTTTATATTTTCGTGTTTTCGCGTTCAATTACAATTTAGAACTTACTTTCTTAGGAACAAGCAACTTGTTGCGCTTAGTTTTGAGTAACCAACTTTACATACCTTCACCCAGCCAAGTCAATCCGTGTTAGGCCTACGAGCCATGAAATCGACAATTGAATTCGGAATCAGCGGCGTCTAAAGAATCAATCTCCGTTACACATGTTATTGAGAGAAAGCGATAACCGCAATCACTTCTCCTAGCTTACGAACTTCACGCGTTATCACGAATCGAGCCCAGTTTGGTGCTAGGTTAGAGCCATCGCTTCGATGGGCGCCGCTATGTTTGTTGACGCAAAGCTTTTAAGCCAGCTTTTCGGGCTCCTGCTAAATCGATGAAATAGCGTTCCCGACGCAAAACCCAAACACAGTTCGCGTCTTGCGCATGCACAGTGGCTTCGACGCTACTTCTTTGGGGCCCCAAAACGTTTGAGGCCCCTATTCTGAAATTCTCTAATAATTGCTGGGGTTTAACGTGCCAAAACCACGATATGATTGGGAGGCATGACGCAGTGGGGGACTCCCGATTAACTTTGGCCAGCTCGGGTTCTTTAACGTACACCTAAATCTAAGTACACGGGTGTTCCTGCATTTCGCCTTGATCTAAATGCGACCGCCGTGGCCGGGAATCAAACCCGCGTCCTCGAGCCAGCAGCGCGACACCTCACAAACTAAGCTAACACGGTGGGTGAAGTTCATGTAACGTGGTGCACTGATGTCACTGTGGCAACCATGTTTTGATATTAGCAGAATGAGCATCTGCATCCGTGAGGGTACGGGCAAACCATCTAGAAGTAAAAGCACCAGAACCCACCTTTGGCTCGGGGTCTTGCTCCCATTCTTTTTCATACGTTCTCGCATACTTGGCCCACTTCCCCATGTTTGGATTCTCCTCTCTGAGGAGGATCCGATCTTACGTCCAACCTATCGAACCGAATCTCGAATCTAAGCACGAAGAAAACTTCATCTAGCTGGAAAAGGAAAATAGCAGTAAAGCTTCGCGCCAGAAACGTGGAGTGGGTCGAAAGCTGTGCCCGGCGTGTAACTTCATCCAGAAGACATGGCCATGGACACACTGAAGCGTGTCATCCACCCGTGCTTCCCTTCTTTCATGTCGGCGCCACGATCGCCCGACGGCCCCGACTCTATGTTATTGCTCTCCCTTCCTGAGCATGGCATTGTTAGTACAGTGCACTGTGAAAAACCCACTACTCCCAGGTTCATTCCGATGCCCGGTGATCGGGTGCATAACGGTCAAGAAGGGTGTAAGTTTAAGTGCATCAAAGATCAAAGCCACCGGCTCAGACAACGGCGCAGAGAGGGAAGGGAAGGGGAGGGGGGGTCATTTCGCGCACGCACACACGCACAGACACGCGGCCGGCTCAGCCAGCTAAAACATTGCCTTCGATATTTGCTTCTACCCGATCAGAGCCACCTCTGGAGCGTGGATTAGGGAGCCACTTATAGCCCGAACAAAGCCAAGTCGCAGATTTTCAGTAGCCCAAATATAGCCACATAGCCAACTCGTCCAAGTCGACGCCAACATGTTTTTTTTCTGTAGCCCAATTTGGCTATATATAGCCAAACCTGGCAACACTGCCTTATAGACGCTGCAGGTGAAAGAGCTCTGAGGAGCAATGTATAAGCATCGCAAATGTCCCGATACATGGCTGGATCGCCATGGGGCAGCAACTATACGGCTCAGTGATGCTTCTTGCTATCTGATGTCGGCGGTAAGCATGCTTCAATTATTATTATTATTATTATTATTATTATTATTATTATTATTATTATTATTATTATTATTATTATTATTATTATTATTATTATTATTATTATTATTATTCGATTTGAAAACACATACACAGGAAAGGGAAAGCGAGGAGCAAGGCTGGCAACTGCGACCGGAAGGGGCACAACGCCTGCCTAGCTCTTCAGAAAGGAGGAGACAGTAACATAGAAACGGAAGATATAGGAAGAAGGGGAGGAAAGAGGAAAGAAAGAGCGAAATGACAAATCTCAAAGAATAAAGTAGAACACACAGCACAGGTCGTACACAGTAGGGCCCGTCACTGCAGATCACGCTACTAAAGAATGTTAAATAGAAGAAATAGTTTCTGGGTTACAAACGTGCCCCTAAGTTCGTTACGTCTTGAAAAGTAAGGAGAGCGCGATGAGCCTGATCGCGTCGAGACTCACAACCACTGTGGCACAAAAATTCGTCTAGTGTCGTACACCGCAGGCCAAGGATATGATAGTCCCTCACTAGCGACATGCGCTGCGCACTGAAAGCGCGACGCTGGAATATCAGGTGCTCAAGTGTCTCGCAGCCACCGCAAGACGTCCACGATGAACTGGCCACACGTGCTTGTCTGTATAAACGTTCGTGCACGTTAACACAGCCAACCCTTAGCTTGAGTAGTTGCGCGCTAGCGCGACGAGACAAACCTCGACCGCGAACACGGGGCGGGAACGTTCCATTTGCGACGCGCTGGTCTGGATGCTGCTTGAGTAGGTGGCGACGAATCAGCAGACGAGCATCATCAGGCTTGCACAAAATTACTCAGCTATATCATGGAATTTTTCTCCGGTATGACCAACATCTGTATTGCACGCTTCTGAAATCCTCACAGCATGTCATGTGGTTCTTTTGTGCCCTCTACAGCTCAACCGCTCAGGTATGCCACCTTGACCGGGTACCGTTATGTACAGCAGCTGAACTTCATGGAGTGTCCTTTCTAACATTCGGCAGTCATTAGCGCGATGGGAATTATTTACAGACTAAAAAGGAACTTGCCAAAACGTGCACAACGTGAACATGACCCCTAAGTATACGGTTTCTTTCCTTCTTTTTTTTTTTCGGCTGCACCAAATTAAAAAAAAAAATTGCCCGTGGCCGGCAGCACAACTATAACCCTTAACTAAACCGAATTACTCGATGACACGGCCACTACTTCTACGAGAAATCAAAATGGCTAATTGAATCATTAGCCTAATTACACTGATGATCTTCTTAATTGCTTAATTTAGGACGCATATTATCTACGAATTGCAGCCGGTGAGTTCACAAGATTATCCACTTCTCCAAATTCCACTTCCACTTCTCCGAAAGATTATCCGAATTCTCAGGACCACGTCAGTTTCGAGATATTCATTTTGAAGAATGTCCGTCGAAATGCATTGGCGTTCCAGTTACTTTTCTGCTTCGATGCATAACACAGCGTTTTCTTAAAAAAGTATGTGTAACAACAGTCCAACTTTAACACAAATTTGACGGCGCATATCTCGAAACCGGTGCCATCCTCAGAATTCGTTCTATAAGTCGATATGCCTTGCATGCTCACTAGCTACAATTCGTAGATAGAAATATGTGCCGTGAAGTATTTAGTTTAAAAGGCAATTAGTGTAATTATTCAATTAAGCATTTTGATTTTTCCTATAAGTAATGGCCGCCTCATTCAGTTTTTTAGTTCAAGGGTTAGAATTGTGCTAACTGCCATAGGCAATGTTTAAAAATTTGGTGCAGCTAAAAAAAAAAAAGCACCCTGTATAGCATCCTGTGACTCGACACGTTGGCTTTCTTCACAGATTTTCTCCGGCTTAGCCATAGTCGCTAGCCTCTCTGTTACATTACAACGAGTTGCAGGACAACGTGGCTTCCCACTATAGGCCACTACGCCGTAAATGTACGCGTACTCGTTTTCAGATGCTTTTCTACGCGCCTGTGAAAACAACGCACATTCTTTGAAACAGCATTTGAAAAGTTTGTAAACTCATCCAGAAATTATTGTTTGTTTCAACAGTGAGCCTCCTCTGGCATCTTGGGATTCGCAAAGCAGTGCATTCTTGAAGCTTTTGCGCACTAATTATTATATGGCAATCTGAAGAGGAGCAGCAGGCATCAATCACTCTTCTTCTATTTCCAGACTGTGTGACAGCCGCCACGCAGTCGTCTATTGTTAGTACGCGCCTTCTTTGCTTCTTTTCTTTTCTCTCATCTTTCATTCCCCTTTGTCTCCTTCCCACTACAAGGTATAGCCAGTCCTTGATATCCTCTGGTTAACCTCCCTTTGCTTTGATCTCTCTTCTGTTATAAAATCGCCACTGTGCGGCGTTGTTGCGCGTAATTGTGGTGCAGGCGGCCGTCAAGTGTGTTGTCGACTTTCTGTCAGTCCTCTTTTTGCGGCGCTGTTCACCACTTCAAAAGCATGCCATCAAGTCTCGCTGTAGATAACGTGGCAACCGGAAGGATACACGATAGAGGCAACGCGTGCACTCGTGCACACAGCAGGAATTTAACACTGCCAAATAGTTCCCACTGTCTGCCATTATAACACGAAAATGAAGTACTGCCCCTATAGGGAACGGTTTGTCTTCACCACTACCTGTAGCCTAAGCAAATTATTCAAAGCGTGTCTCACCACAGTGCATGCGAGGTGGCCAACCGGACCCAGTCCCTAGTTAACCTCGGAGCCTTTCTCCCCGTGCTCTCTCCGCTCATTTCAATTACGGAACTCCGACTGAAGATGTATGGCGGCTTAATACAATGTAATCCAGTGTTTGCTTTCACGTATGCAAACTAAATGGCCGGCCTAATCGCGACGCCCCGACAGTGCTCGCTGAACTCTTTCAAAAGCGCGTCCACTTACCAAGGCCGCCGGAGAGGACGGCTGGCTCGGGCGTAGACATGATTCGTGCTATTCGTCGTGCACAATCATGACAGCACACCGGAAGGCTGGAAGCGGAGGCGTCCTTCCCGGTATAGCAGTAGCGTGCGGCCGGGTCCCGGGGAGCGACAGTGTCACTCGGCCCGCCGCCTCGCGCTGACACACGGTGAGGCTCGAAGAGAGCCTGGCCGAGGATCGACGGCGTCGACGCGTCCTTGTCACGCGCGCGCCCCAGCCAGTAAGTGGCCCCAGCGGCGGCGCGAAAGCGCGCAGTCAAATGAGCCGCTAGGCGCTCGTCACGGCTATTTTTTACGCCGCCGTTTAGCCATTCCGGGACCGTCGGGCGTGTTCTGCACACGGGATGCGCGTGCCCGGCCGCACCTCGGCGCGGTCATTTTGCATACAACCGTCGGACGACAAAGGGCCGTCCTGTTCGCGACACTGTCCCGCGCCGCGGGTAGGAAGGCAGTCCTTGCTGCTTCGAGTCCGGTTTCGTTGGCCACCACGGCGCTGGCGGTGCAAGCGGGCGCGTGTCAGCCCTGTGGCTGCCTTTCTCCATAAGGGCGACACGTTAAAGCGCACCAGCAGAAAAAAGAAACTTTACGATTCAGTCACGCTAGTCATTCAGACTTTAGTGCACTGGTGACAATGCCACTTGCATTGCTAGAGCATTTAAACAATGAGGTTCTTCCCATGCAAAGTTACGCAAATAATTTAACACCCGTGGTATATGATAAAGTTTAACTATATGACGCTAACAATTATTTGTTAGAGAGGAAAATAAAGGAGAACCCTTGCGAAAATAATGCACGTGATTCAATATAATCTCAACAGACTTTCGATTGAAAGCAACATAAAGTCAACAGAAACACCACAGAAAGTTTATAATGATTTTTGTACGGGTTAACAGAGAGAAAAAGAGAGAAGGAAGTGAGGGGGGGGGGTTAACCAGAACAGCGTCCGGTTGGCTACCCTGCGTTGGAGAAGGAAAAAGGGGGAATATGAAGACGTGTGAAAGAAAGAAAGAAAGGGGGGGGGGAGCGGTGAATGCGCCACGCTATTATTATTATTATTATTATTATTATTATTATTATTATTATTATTATTATTATTATTATTATTATTATTATTATTATTATTATTATTATTATTATTATTATTATTATTTGAAAACATATATACATTTGCCGATTGGCTGCTCTCCCCCTCCCGGTGTCACAAATTTTGCATACTGCCACTTTGTGACGTTGCAGCAATTGAACAGAACGCGTTTCGAACAAAGATCTCCAATCGCGTCCCAGGCTGGCAACTGCCACCGGAAAGGGCACAACGCCTGCCTACTCTTCAGGAAGGAGGAGACAGCAACATAGAAATGGACGATAGGAAGAAGGGGAGGGAAGAGGAAAGAAAGAGTAAGATGACAAATCTTTCTCTTGCCTGTCATCCCCCCAAAATGCAAAATTGTCTTCATTGCCCGGTGGGACGACGAGTAGTGGGGTCAGCGTTCAAGTAGCTTCTGCATAGACAGTGGATGATCGTCCAGTCCTCCCATTGCGTTGGAGAGTGCTTGTCTTTGCCAGTTAACGCAAATACAGTGGCAAAAGCGATCCTCTTCACAGCCACAGACATCACATGATGCACTGTCAACCGTTCCAATTAGTGCTGAATGAGCTTTCATGAAGGCAGCCTTAACCACAACTGAAACGAAAGGGGTGAATCAAGGCAGTGCAGTCCTGGTGGAGGTCTCACTTTCGCCGAAGCGCTCAGTTTGAGCAGTCTAGTGTGCCTTATAGTATTTGTGGTATTCTCGGCTAACAAGACGGTGCGAGCCAGATGGCGAAGTTGTCTCGATGAGTAAAAGGAAAAAAATGTCATCCGCCCTGTAGCTACAGCATGAAGCGACAAAAAAAAAAAAAGCACATTTCTTCTCCCTTTCATAAATATTGTTTCCGCCTTGAAGGTTTCCGCAGAACTCGTTTGTAGCCTGGCTGGATCTGCCTAGAAAGTGGAATCGGGACGCAGTGAATCAGTGATCTTGCACTGATTAATGATTGAGCAGCCTTGCATGCGTAATCATTACTGGTGATACCGCAATGGCCAGGTATACAGTAATCGCGAATAAATTTCGTAGCCTTTATTTTTCACGTTTTGGTGAAGTTCTAGGAATTCCTACTCCATGTCACTGGTCTGATTGCATAAAAACCGGTTTGAGTCTCATAGATGACCCATTTACCAACACTCTCTGTGTCTACGAATATAGGTGCACCACGCAGAGCCGTGAGCTCTGCGGCTGACGTTAAGATGTTGTGATGTCATACCATCATTTCTCTTGTCAGTATATGACAACATAACTTCTTTCTGGGGTTTTACGTGCCAAAACCAGTTCTGATTATGAGGCACGCTGTAGTGGAGGGCTCCGGAATAATTTTGACCACCTGGGGTTCTTTAACGTGCACTACAACGCAAGCACACGGGCGTTTTTGCATTTCGCCTCCATCGAAATGCGGCCGCCGCGGCCGGGATTCGATCCCGCGATCTCGTGCTCAGCAGCACAACGCCTTAGCTGACTGAGCCGCCCCGGCGGGTGACAACATAACTTGTCGGTGTAGCTGAGCTGTCAGTATAGACATGTGTGTGCGGTTGCTGTACTTCTCACACACGAGGAACAAACTGACTTCTTTTAGTACATACAACAGTAAGGGCATTGACATTGCGAGCGATGCGGCAAAACCGTGCGGAGGAAGCGGCGGCAATCTGCTTACGCAGCAGCAAAGGCGTGCGGGAAACTATAGGCGCGAGCAGGACAGCACCCATTTCAGTCGCTCGGACAAGCTGGCCGCTTTGCCAGCAACGCGTCAAAATACGAGGCAGAAGGAAGTGCTGCGCTCTAATGTAAGTACCATCGGGCACTCAGATAGCAAATAGCGTTCGTCATGTCAGTGCGGCCGCGTATTGTCAGCGCGTTGACCATGTGTATACGTGTATGTGCGTGTCTGTTAGCCGGTGTGTATAATCGTCAACGAATTAAATACGAAAGTGTAAGCACGCGCCCTTGCATAAATTCTGCGCCTTATCTTGGTGAACCGCAAAACGTTTCACAGGGTCGCGGGATTAAGTGCACGGAAAGGTGTGGAGATTAGTGAATGGCGCACGGGATGCCTGCTTATACGCGCGCGTTTATAAGATAGCATCCGAATACTAGTGCGTATTCAAACATCGGCGCTTCGAAAAAAGCAATCATATAGACGAACCATCTTTCACAGAGAGTAATTTTATTGTTGGTATGCGGCCAGCCCGTTGTGTGGCAACGAAATCCTCCTTGTTCCCACAAGTGGCAACAAAAATCGCCCACACGCTTGACGGATTGATGAATGTATGCTAAATTCAGGCAATGGCAAACCTCATTACTCGGAAACAACGAGGAAACAACGGACTGGCCGCATACCCTCACTTATAGAGATGCGCGATATGTACAGACAGTGGCACTCAATGTCGTGTGGACGTCTTTCTGCGGCACAGATGAAGAGATGGTCGGATGGGTTCCGGACGAAGTAGATTGACCACAACCACGAATGCTGAGTTATGGCAACGTTTTGGTCAGGATTAAACACTGCTATCATGCAGCAGGGGAGTTGCGACCAAGTGCCGTAAATACGTATGTTATTAGAAGGCAGTACCTTCTCGACCTTCTATAACTGAAAGTTGTCGAAATTTGGCCGATCTTTGGAATATGATTTTTTTTAAGTGCCGCCCACTGAATTACGTCCGTGGATTGGGGTAAAGTTCGACAGATGGCCGAAGGGGCTATGTACAAAATTCCTGCAGGTATGAGTCCTTGTTCGCGAAGGTACGATGATGCCTTGTCAAGTCTAGCGCAAAGCTGAACCCGTGACATCAAAATGCATACGTCGTTGACGTAGATGGAGAGTCGAATGATGCTTGGAATGTGCTTTAATGATTTTACCATTACGTCACAATCGCACGTATACTTCTATCGTGGCAACACCAACTAGCTCTTTAAGATGATCGCCGCGTGTGTCACATTGCGTATAACGCAGGTGCGCGAGAGCCCATGCGCATGCGCCAGTTTCCTTTACGCCAAAGACGCAGAATGAAATGAGCAGGTGTATAGCATTTGAATAGCCGATTCAGGAAAGCTTCGCTTCCCATGGATTCCAATATGTGTGTTGGATCCGCATATTATTTTTTCTTTTTTCCTGGATCGTAACCTATTGGTTTCTGTATTCTGCTTTGTAACCTTTTCTTTTAGCTTTTTGCCCGTTAGGGTCTCACGTTTCTTATTTTATTACATTTTTTCTGGGGGAGATATTTGCCCATAAATAAAACCCGTAAGTAGTCCGGCGTCCATGCCAGCAATCCTCCTTCAGAAAGCAACAGCAGGCGTCAATCTCTCTACATATTGATAAAAAGCAAAATAATTAAATGAGTGGCGCTGTCTAAGGGTTGAGCAGTAACAACGAACAGTTCTCCTTTCACGAAACAAACGCCATTGGAGATACAAGGACTCGTATAAAGGTCTCCATTGTTGAGATGGGAGCTTATCCATGCGGCGCTGTATTTTCTTTTGCGTGCGTGCGAATCGAATGAAGCTTCTTCAACTCGACGACAAATCCAGTGCGTGCAGAGGTCTTCAAAAGCGAATGTGTAGCAGACTGTAGGGCACCTGCAGCGTCCTCTATAGGCCAGAGGATAAGCCGTGGCAACAGCCGCCTTCAAGAATTGATTTGAGCATCGCTCGGTTGACACATTGGATGGCGTCGGATGACTTGCAGCTAAAGCCCGTGTTGACGAGGTCACTTACTCACGTTTCCATATTTAAATACCACCACCCTTTTCAGGTAAAGATAAGCGAAAGGAAGGTAATATCCAGGCAGCTACTATATATACACTGTTCCACGACGAAAGGTGACGCTGCTATTTTTTACCAATGTTCTTGTTCAAAAGCAAAATACATCAATCTTCTGCCATTCGAGCGGATCTTGGAGGACCCCCCCGATATAGCGGTGGGCATTAATACCTCCAATGATCGCCCAGATCTCTGGAGTCGTCAAAATTCCCAGCAACTTCTCGCAGTCCAGTGAACTTGAGGCTTAATGTAGGCTCCCAAAATTTTGAAATAAGTTTGTTCTTCTTGACTGTTAGACACACGTACTGGTCTTCATGATCAGGTGGCGCTGGATGTATAGCATACATGAAGCAACAGCGTATGAAAACACTTACCTCACAGCATTTTGCTTGTTTAAAGAAGATAAATGAATCATACCTAAACAGTCTCATGGGAGCCGATAAGTAAGGTTTTCAAATGACAGTGATAGGGATCTGATTCGCGAAAATGAACTGTCGAAAGACGGATATGCGCGATTACAATTCTCTCGCGCTCAACTGAAGAAAGGCGCATTCTGAACTTGCTCGGATGCGGGCTGGCCATGTCTATGTACAGGGCTACAAAGGCGCTGCTGCGTTTTTTTTTTTTTTTTTTTTTTTTTTTTTTGAAGTGCACAAGCCTGTATGACCACCTGTGACGAAACTCAGCGATGAACGCTTGACTGTAAATGTGCAAGGTGTGAACTGTGAACTTCTCTCTTCCTTCTCCCCTTTCAATCCCTTCTCCCCCTTCCCCAGTGCAGGGTAGCCTACCGGGCTCAGCCTGGTTAACCTCCCTGCCTTTCCCTTGTGACTTTTCTCTCTCTCTCTCTCTCTCTTGCCTCAAGAGCCGGAAGCGATTGATTCAAGGTGTCCAGCAGCTCTAGCGCGCTTTGCCTAAGCGGGAATTTTCATGCTATATACTGAGTAAAACACGGATGACATCCATCAGAGACCACAACGTATAATGATGACCTGGCGATCAGTAGCCGACGTCGCCAGTGAAGATGGAAACGTCAATGTAATCAATGACCCGTACAGTGCAGTCACCGCCTGCAGCCGAATCATTGATCGTATTTTTATTGTCGAGCTCTGTGATCTCCATAGGCTTTAAGTGCACTGCCGCACTGCGATCTGGAACGTCTACTGCATGCCATGACATGCGTTTGTGAGTTTATTCACGGAATTATTCTGAAATATTCTCGTTTGACGGAATTACCTCGGGATGGTGTGGCTGTTAACTAGCCACAAGCTGTTCCCATAAGTTCACAGGCATGAACAGTACAGGGCATGGGCAGCGCCGGGGTGCCCTCGCCGAGGATAACACCGGGACATGCACTCTTCTTTCCACCAGGAGTACACTTCTACGCGTCCAGGTGGCGCCAGAGTATTCAGCATTGGCTTTGTGAGTTTTGTGAGTTGCGGGTTTGGCCTGGATTGCAAAGCTATCAAGGGGACATCAAGGCACCCAGAGGGCCCAGAACGCCCACTTCGATCCGAATTCGATCTCGCCTCTAGCTCTTCATTGCGCACACGAATTACATATGGCGAAGTCGGCTTCCTTTGAGTCTCATCTCGCCTCAATGGCAAAGTATGACTAATGATTTCTAGATACGGCTATTGAGATATTACTTGTGCGTGCGCCTTTTTTTATTTTTTATTATTCCCACGTTTTTTTTTTTTTTTTACTTTCCCTTTTTCAAGTTATAATGAGCTGCCGAAGCTTCGTACAGTCATGATAATAAATAATAACCGCACGGCCATATAAATAGAGAAGGGACAAAAGCTAGCCGTTACAGCAGTTGCATGTACGCGTGACAGGAAGCAAAAGCTCGCGAAACAGATAACGAGGCGGAACTGTGGAGATTCCGAAACTAAAGAAAATAAGCGGAAATGAAAGCAAAAGCGAAACGAACTAGCGGCACCGACGCCTCTCGCAGAAAAATAAAAGACGTACGCCCCCACAGCACCACCCGGAAACCAGCGGCCGGGCTCAACGTAGTACGTTACGCCGCTATACGCGAGCCGTTGCGATGACTTGGCAGCTGGAACTAGTGCCCGTATCCGCAATGCAGATCGTACGCTATAGAACGCGCACCAGCCCATTGCGTCAGTGAAATGAGCAAACTACGAAGACGGTTCTAACGAAGGATTAGTATTAATTGTTATTATTCGTGCAAATGGATATGAACACTACACATGCAGAGAGAGAAGGAGAAGCAGGCTATCAATTGTCTCCCAAAAGGGACACCATGCGCTTTCGCTTGTAAATGACAGAAAGAAAGTCATCGACGAAAATCAACGAAGCTTGGAAAAGTTTGGAGAATTCAGGCCTTGAATGGCCACCATGGCCAAGGAAGCGCCAACGAGCTTTTCGTATTGACAGCAAACTACCAGCTACAGAAAAATCGCGAACCGCCTCCCCTTGCTCGAAATTTTGCACGGAAGTGTTTCGCCCGCACGTTACATATTCGACAACTGCTTATCAAGATGGTTTCGGTCAGGCGCCTAATGTAGGTAGTACATCGTAGAGGCCTCTTTTAAATGACTTGGCCACCCTCAATGCGCAACCTTTAACCTTAGCAAAGCATGATGATAATAACAATAATTTTAAACGGATTATTTTCTTGTTCGGCCTTCGCGGTGCCTCCCTACAAGAACTTCTTAATAAGCACATCTATACAGTGGGCGAAAAGCGGCGCGAACACGAAGCAACGGAGCGTCTCTTCGGGATTAATGTTGCGGGCGCATGGCGTGACATGAACGCGCGGGGCCAGCGCCGGAGAAGCGGGAATGGAGAGCATCCGCGGCCGGAGCGAAGCGGCGGCTTGACACGGACTCGGATATCCGTCTCCATAACTCAGCGCCACTCCAGCTTGTGCAACGGAATCGGGATGACGTCAACGCGTGATCTCTTCCAAGTAGGACTGGGCTCCGCTGTCATTATTGAGGGGGCCATCGTGCCAGATCGCCCGCGCGTCATTTACATATAAACAACTCACGCCAATCAACATCGACACTGATCCACAAGAGGCCAGTGACAGACGGCAGCGGCGGCGAGGAAGCGCGTCAACGTCACGGCGGCGAGCAGCCGGCGGCCCATTTCAAAACCAGCCGAAACGCGGCAGAAGAACGTCGATCGCCTGTCCGGGGAGAGGAAGGAGCGGTGTCGCTCGGCCGCGGATTCCCCGCTGCGGCCGCCCAAGGACGCCGCGGTCACGCGGCGCGGGACGCGAGATCACGACCCAAGCCCGACCTCCGGCGGCGTCCATCTGGGTCGCCCCCGGCCCGACACCTCGGCAGGCCGGGGCTCCACCACCGCCTGCCCACCAGCGGGAGGGCAGACACACAGGTGCACGGCATGCGTAATGCGCGCGCTGTTTCCGCGAGCCCCGATAGCACTGAAAACGAAAGCCAAATTGCGTCTGCCATCTCCGATGCCGGAGAGCGGACCGCCGAAGGAGAAACGTCTACATCGGGCAGCAAGACCAGCCCGATATGGCGAGAATTCCGATGCCGTGCAAAGAAGCAAGAATCTCGACAGCTGGTGGAAGGCCGAACGGTATGCGGCAAACACGTAAAGCGGTTCACGTATGCATGGAAAACAAGAGTGCGTGCCGCGGACGAAATGACGCACGTGTTGGCCACTGCCGCACGAGGGGCCACGTTTCAGGTCTCGCAGTGCACGTGATGCTCCCTCCACTTTACCTCGTGTCGGGGCGGCTCGCTCTGATGTCACGTATTTACAAAAGCTGCACGGCCGTGTAAATGAGTATCGTCGGGGAAAGATGGGAGTTCCGACAAGATACAGGGATGGCGCGGGCTCGCTGCCTGCCACGGTTGTCGAGAAGTGCCGTGGCTGAGCCTAAACAGGATATTTGTGTAATAGCCCTCCGCTGACCAAATCCATATGGACGAGTCGTAAAAGCAAACCGGACGAAAGGTCAGAAAAAAACTGTGCGCTGCAATTAACCTGCGCTATAGTGTTTTTACATGGCGTGTCGGTGAACGGCCGCGTTAAGAACGTTGCGAAGTATAACGTTAAATATAACTCCAGCTTGGTCTTGTAATACTTTCGAAAGTCTCAAAAGGACAATATTAAATATAGGAAGCCTAAGCCGAATGAATGATTTATCGTACCTGAGAACCTATGAAGTTTAATATTCGTAATAACATGCGAGCACAAGTCTGAGGCGTCGAAAGTGGGAAGGAGAGGTCATAGCCACGTTTTTTTTTTTTGTTTTTTTTTAATAGCTTGCCCTCAGCACTCGCCTTTAGAAGGATCACACAGACTTAATTAATGATTATTTGTTCTATGACCCAGCACATAAGCAGCCCCAAATTCACTGACTGAGAAGTAATACATTCTTTTTAGATCACAGTAACTTTTTCAGTTTCAAGGCTGCTGCCGATTTCGCTTCCTTCAGGAACTTTCCTGGATAAAATTTCTAGAAGCAACTACCTCTCTGGTGCCATTTCACGTGACATCGCACGTGACCGAAGGTTCTGAAACCAACGAATAAAGGTTTTTCGCAAATAGAATTTATTTTTCGTAAAACTTGACGCACAATTCCTAAAATCATAAAACGTCAACTTTACGGAAAATTCAGGAGAGCTCGTAGGTATAATCTTATATTTCAACTACTGTTTTACTTTTTTTTAATGTCTTTGCAGCACAAGTTCCCAGTGCTCACATTGTGCCCGTCCTATTCAATGTTCCTTTTCCATCTAGCATAGCTGGTGTTCCAACCATATCGGCAGAAGTGGAATACGAATTGCACACAAGCGCCAGGGAGTCGAAACAACTCGCGATCCAAGTTGTATTCCGTTCGTTGACTCTTGGTGGGGCATGGCTTGATTTATGCGCGTATACGTTTCACGGGTTCGCGGGTGAGAGCAAAGCGTAACGCGTGATTTGCGCACGTCGACAGTTGAAGAGTGTGACCTGAGCTTCGGGACGACAGGCAACAGTGGAAGAAAACAAATCCTAAACTCCTTAATTGCTTTTTTTTTTTTTCTCCCTGTCTCATAGGCTAGGGGTTCGGCGGAGGGTTTGTAGAGAGGTCCTATACAAGCCAGCATATTTTCAATGGCAATCCCTTTTGAAGCGAGCGCTCCGAAAGTTTTTAGTTTCGGCCCACGATGCGTTGCTGAGGCCCGTAACGAGAATCGGGGCGAATTTTCCCCTCAGCGCGCGTTCATATCGCTGGACGACGCGCGCCGCTTTTGCTCGGCGGTTGACCGGCGCGCGCGTTCGAGGCTACGGAGCGTGCGGCCGCCCGCCTCTCGGCGAGTGTCAAGAGCCGTGAAATCAATTGCGCTGCCCGTTCTGGAAGGGGCGCGGGGAGGGGTCGTGGCCCGGAGGCCGAACTGGGCCAGCGCCTGTCAGCGTGCCCCGATGTACGCGGGGGGGGTCTCTCGCCCCGCGCCCTCCGACCCCGCGGCGCTTGACCCCGGCCGCGCTGCCCTCACCGCGGTGCCGCACACCCCCGACGCCCAGCCCATTACGAGCGCGGCCTCCGTGCACGCCGACTTCGATTCCTGTGCGCCCGGCTGCATCATGCGCTCTTGTTACCGATCGCCAGCAATTGCTGCACCGCGACCTGTGAGATGCCGGGCAGAGTAGCTTCGGCAGCGGCGGCGGACTCAATCACAGGCCACGGACGGAATACGAGTGCGCACCCTATGGGAAGCCATGGTGCTCCATCTTCCAACCCGGAGCGTATTGTGTGGCCATAAGTGTTGGGATAGCGAAATAAAAAACAGCGACACCGCGAGGTGTGAGACGCAATCGCGGTGTGTGCTTTCCTGGCGGAGTCAGGTGGCCCAGCCGGGAAGCATTTCTGAATTTCACCTTTGCTCCTTCATCCTCGTCGTAAATAGTACATACCACACCGCCGGTCCCCTCCGCGGATGATGCGAAAGAAACCAGGAAGCCAACAAGGCTCGTTCAGTAGCATGCCTACATGTACGTTCACAATCGGACACAGCATGCGAATAGGCCGCTTGGCATCCACACCTCCACGCAGTTTATACGTATATAAACATCAAACCGGAACTTAGGGATAAATTTCTCGGGTGTGCAGATGGCCGCATCATACCGTGAACCTTGAGCCGCGCTGCGCACTTCGGAAGCTAGGCGATTTCTTAAAGGCACTTATCAGGCGCATAACAGAAACATATATCCTTCCGATATTCGATGCTCCTTATTTTCTCTCATGGTTATTTCTGTGCGCAGGCCCCGGCGTATGCGTGTTTATTTTTTTAGAGCGCGGCTTTTATGCGCCTGTTCCTGCGTTGAGCGTCGGCGTCCCTCGGTGTAACCGAGCGAACGAGCACAGCGAAGGATGAAAGAGCGAACGCGGAGCGCAGCGGGAGATGAAAGACGGCGAGAGCGAAGAGAGCGCGAGCAGGAACGCGGAGGAGGAGAGGATGACGAAAGCGTGAGGATGAAAGCGGAGTGACGCACGAGACGTGCTCCACGGTGATCGACCAGACATGCGGCGAGCACGGCGAGGTGTGGGCTTAGGATGCACTGCGCATGCGCTACTTCGCCTGCGCCGCCGCCGCTAGAAAATGCGCTCCGCGCGAGCCACGCGTTCTTTCTGAACAATGAGTGCCGCAAAAAGTGGAAATGCTTCGTCTGCCGCTGCTGTTTAACGAGCTGTCCGAGCAGAGGCTCAGCGCCGCCGCCGACAGGACCCTGTCGTTCAGAATCAAATTCTTCGCCACAATATATCGCGAGTTCAAAGCAACTAAACAGTTGCTCTCAAAATTCGCATTAGGGAGTAACGTAAACGTCGGTGAACTTTTCTTCCGTTTCTTTCTTTTAATGCGTCTTTCAGCTATCTCCCCGAGTTTTCGCGTCGTCGGTGGTCTGTCGGTCGTCGGGGCAGCATCCGCGCCGCAGCCGATTGCGTTGTGAACATGTATTTTGTTGTGACGTCATACGTTCGCATCACTCGCATACGCAAGATGGCGTCTCCAACTTAGCGTTGTAATCGTTGTGCGTTTTGTGCCAAATAATTCGAAAAATCATTTGGCTCTTATCAGGAATTTGCGGTCGGTCGGTAGCTAGGTAAGTAAAATTGACACAAGTCCAATGGCGGGATTTGAATCATGGTACCCCGGTGCAGTATTCCGATGACCATTAGGCCACGGACTCGAGCATGGCACCAGAGAATAACAACCTTATTTCTTCTTATCTCGTGCATGCTATAGCATTTTTGATATGTATGACGCATGCGTCACATAGCAACAATTTGGCATAGCAACATAGCAACAAAGTGAAAGCACGCCAGTGATTCCCATTCTTGCCATGTGGTAGGCTAGCGCTTTGAGACGCTATATGACACTGCACCGCCCACTGTACACCGTGCAATACCTCCGGGATCAGCCCAAATAAGTCGTAACGTTTCTTCGCCGGAGTACAATCAGTCGTCATGCCATCGTCGTCGCCTTGCTGCTGTCGTCACACACGCGATTGATCGCTTCACTGAAATATTTTGATCCATCTGGTGACGCTTTGTAGAACACCAAACTATGATAGATAGCCAGCTATCATAGAATAACTCGCATAACGTAGAGAGAGAGAGAGAGAGAGAGAGAGAGAGAAACGGGTGGGAAAGGCAAGGAGGTTAACCTAAAGAGATTCCGGTTTGCTACCCTGCCTGGGGGTAAGAGCTTGACGCGGCACTTGCCTTATGTAATCAGTAATCACCTGGCCCAGATGATAATATATCTTACAGTATATTGTGCCACCTTGGTGAACAGGCGCGAAGTGCACTGCTACACATCTTCATTGAGTCCTGGCAGGATGCAAATGTTCCTGAAGAATGGAAGACCACCAGCCGCCTGGTACCGCTCCTCAAACCTAGGAAGTCTCCTCTAGAGATTACTTCCTACCGCCCAATCGCGCTGGCTAGTTGCATTGGGAAGGTGATGGAACGAATGATTCTCGCCAGACTTGAGTGGTACCTGGAATGCACAACGTAGATTCCAACAATGCGTATAGGATCTCCTTAACTTTTGTTGCTGTTTTTTTTTTCGTAGGAAAATGTGGATGCCTCCTATTCTATGAGATTGTTTGTTGTACATTATCGCACTCTCTTATTGCAACTGGTGCTTGCTTCCGTATAGAGCTAGCGAAAAAGCGAATGTGATAGAGAATTACACCGAATGGCTGCGTTTTTTTCTTCTTCTTCCTTCCGACACGCCCACCGCGCTCACGGATGTATAGTGTATGTCACTTGGGACGAGTGAACGACAAGTTGTGCTCTGACCTGGCTGCCGTCATTCGGAGCTCATGGCCAATAACGGCAGCCGTCGGTGTCTCGTGTCGCCGTGCGTCGTAATCACCATTTCTCCGGCACTCCAGGGAGAGCGCAGCAAATATGCGTCTGCCGCGCAGAGGTCTCTCTCTGCGAAGGCTGTTCGTCTAGACGGCACCGTTTCCTGCCGTGCCCGTTATTTCCTACACCACAGCGTATGCCTGGCGCTCGGAATGCGCTGCTTCACACGAGCAACCGCCCCGTGTGCGCCAAGGTTCCGAATAACGGATGATGGACGGCGTTCGAGCGGCGCGCGAGGCGCAGTTGCGGGGGCGCGCAGCGGCGCAGTGAGATCGGGATTTTCAGTTTTGCCGCTTTACCTGGGTGCAAACGCCCGGTCGTCTCTCTCCCCGATGCTTTTCTTTGCAAGTCGGAGGGAACGATCGAGTAACCAGACGGCGCTCATGGCTCGCAGGAAACATAAATATATTAGGGGATAAGAAAACGCAGATTATATAGGTTATAACCAAGAATTGCAGAAAGGCACAAAGGAATATCAAGACTCGAGAAGACTCGAGGGAACCACCGGGGCTCAATCTTTAGTAACGACAATATGAACTGCAACAAGGTTTGAGACCGGGCTATAGTTGGTGGCATGTATTCTCTCTTGATTATAAAATTCGCTTGTGTGCATATACATATGCTCTTCGGAAAATAATTTTTAAAAAAGAATTGGATGTCAGCGCTTGTCTTCGTCTTTTCCTGTCTTTGTCGTGGTGCGCGCTGTAATTCGTAGTGAGAATATGAAGCCAGTAGACAACGAAGCCATGGAATGCATAAGTGAAATTAAGTGTTTCCATATTCATTCAAATGTACAGTCAACTACAAATGAAGGTTCAATTTGTGATAAGGTTGATATTCATAATGCAAAAAATGTAAATGAATATGAAAGAAGAAATAACTTGCCGCCGGTGAGAGCCGAGCCCACTCTCCTCTCGTCCACTTCCTTGCGTACCTTCCCAGGTGGCGCAGTGGCTACATATGGCATTGTTCTGATAAACCCGGTTGGTTCTGCTGAATCGACTATGCAGTTTCGAGATGCGAAGTCCCCCAATTAAATTTTTTTATCTTCCTCGTGCATTTGTGCACACGTGTTAATGCACCGTATTTCATTCGAAGTAGTGATGAACACTGAAGTAGAGCTCCAAGTCGGGCTAGTTGGTTGACATGCATGGTATATTTTATTTTATTTTAGTTGCGAGTTGCGAGTCTGCGCACGTCTTCTCTGCCTCGTCCTTGTCCATGTGGGTTAAGCGCAGTTAAAATATAGTGATGAACAGGATACAGAGGCTCCTTCTATAACTAACGATGAAGTTAGAAGGGCCTTCAAAGACATGACCAGGGGAAAGCTGCTGGAGAAGATGGAATAACAGTCGATTTATTCAAAAATGGAGGAGATATCATGCTTGAAAAGCTTGCGGCCCTTTATATGCAATGCCTCACGACTTCAAGTGTACCAGAAAGCTGGAAGAACGCCAACATTACACTCATCAATAAGAAGGGAGACGTTAAAGAATTGAAGAATTATAGGCCCATTAGCTTGCTTTCAGTATTGTATAAAATATTCACCAATATAATTTCCAATAGAATCAGGGCAACACTTGACTTCAGCCAACCAAGAGAACAGGCTGGCTTCAGAAAGGGATATTCTACGATGGATCATATCTATGTCATCAATCAGGTAATAGAGAAATCTGCGGAGTACAATGAACCTCTCTATATGGATTTCATAGATTATGAAAAACCATTTGATTCAGTAGAGATACCAGCAGTCATAGAGGCATTGCATAATCAAGGAGTACAGGAGGCATACGTGAATATCTTGGAAAATATCTACAAGGATTGCACAGCAACCTTGGTTCTCCACAAGAAAAGTAGAAAGATACCTATCAAGAAATGGGTCAGGCAAGGAGACACAATCTCTCCAATGCTATTCACTGCATGCTTAGGAGAAGTATTCAAGCTCTTAGACTGGGAAGGCTTAGGAGTGAGGATCAACGGCGAACATCTCAGCAACCTTCGGTTTTCAGATGACATTGTCCTATTCAGCAACAATGGAGACGAATTACAGGAAATGATTGAGGACCTTAACCGAGAAAGTGTAAGAGTGGGGTTGAAGATGAATATGCAGATGACAAATGTTCAGTAGCCTGGCAAGGGAACAAGAATTGAGGATCGCCAGTCAGCCTCTAGAGTCTGTAAAGGAGTAAGTTTATCTATAGTCGGGTACAACTTTAGAAGACAGGAGAGGCCCCGCCCAGATGACCGAAGCGCAGCAGCCGATTTCCTCCGCGACTAAAGAAAAAGTCCCGATGACGCGACTCGCCCCGGCTTGAAGCGCGGGCTGCCATATGTTCTCCGTCGGCGGGGACACTAGCCGTCCGGCTCATGATGCAAGTCTGTAGTGCGCGCCCAGTGGTGGATACTTGGATGCATCCGGCTTTGAGGGGGCAAATGACGCTGCCTTCTAAAGTTGTACCCGACTATAGGTCATTTACTCACAGGGGACCCTGATCATGCGAAGGAAACTTACAGAAGAATAAAATTGGCTTGGAGTACATACGGCAGGCATTGCCAAATCCTGACTGGGAGCTTACCACTGTCGTTGAAAAAAAAAATATACAATCACTGCATTCGACCGGTGCTAACATATGGGGCAGAGACTTGGAGGTTAAGCAAGAAGCTCGAGAACAAGTTAAGGACCGCACAAAGAGCCATGGCACAAAAAATGTTAGGCCAAACGTTCAGAGACAGGAAGAGAGCGGTGTGAATCAGAGAGCAAACGGGGATAGCCGATATTCTAATTGACATTAAGAGAAAGAAATGGAGCTGGGCAGGCCATGTTTATGCGCAGGATGGATAACCGGTGGGCCATTAAAGTTACAGAATGGATACCAAGGTAAGCGCAGTCACGGACGGCGGAAAACTATAGGTGGGGTGATAAAGTTAGGAAATTTGCAGCCGCAAGTTGGAATCAGCTAGCGCAAGACCGGGATAATTGGAGATCGCAGGGAGAGGTCTTCGTCCGGCAGTGGACATAAATATAGGCTGGTGATGATGATGATGATTAATGCACCGAGTGTTTATTTAGCTGCATCCATTTTTTTTATATAGAGCAGTATAAACCGCGGTGACCTTATCGTCACCATTCGAATTGACAGATTATCATTCTGTAGATATCGAGCATAGTTGGCGCAGTTACGTGTCTAACAAAGTTACGTTATTTACCTTTATTAATTATTGATCTGCAGTGGGTAAAGCAAATGTGCAACTTGGGCTCCCCATAAACATAATGTGGCAGAGCGAAAAAATTGTCGCTAAACGAGCTCCTGAAAGAGCTCTTTGAACTAACGTTTCCCATTCGAAGTCTCTGCAAGCGAAACTGACGCTCAAGAAGAGCGCCTGTATGACGTCGACCTCATCGCCACCCCGCCTTTTGTCATGTTGCCATCGTCATGTTGCCATCGTCACCAATGGCATAGCCTCGCGATCCGGTGCTTTCCGGCCAGCCGGCTTTCGTTTCTTTATTCGCTTTTATTTTTTAGACGTTAAAACATTTTAATGCCGGTATAGCGGCGAATGGCTGCCGCCGAAAACTTGTTTGAAAACGCAGAAGGGGTACACGGCGAAACGACGGCGAAGATTTAGCGCACCATATTCAAGAAAGGGGAAAGGCAGGGAGTTTAACCAGATGGGAAGATCCGGTTTGCTACCCTCCGCTGAGGAGAGAGAGGAGAGGGAGATAAAGTGACTGGAAAGTAGAGATAGAGAAAGAAAGGAGCACAGATACACAATCACAGTCGGTCACTGTCACGGCATACTGTCACGGCACAGCACAGTAGCACTTGTAGCACTATAAACACCAGTTCAGGCTGCAGGCGCTTGTTCACGCGTGTTGTCCGTAAAAACTGCAACAGTGCCCTCGTCGCCCTCCACTGCGATGGCTTGTGATTTCGGCATTCTAAAATAAGTTCCTCTGTTAGAGGTATTTGGTCAAAGCGCGCTCTCGCGATTGCGAGCGATCGTGTCAGTAAATTGTAGCGAGGACAGTCACAGAGAAGGTGTTGAAGAGTCTCCTCACTACCGCAGTCATCACACGAGGCGTCGTCGGCCCATCCGACGAAGGAAACAAGATAACACAGGTAATCTGTAAGGCACCTCCTCCAAGGGCCCGTGCCACTGGTGACGGCGCCAGCATGATGAAATTCAGGGTGGCAATTTTGACGTCATAGGCCATTTTTTTTCCGCGGCAGTTTGGCTTTCAGAGAACCTTCGAATGGGAAGTACTTATTCGCGTAGCTCTTACAGGAGCTTGTCTAAGGAATTTTTCTTTCACTCAGCTAGATAATTTCGAGCACGGGTTCCAAACTAATGATTTGCTTTAGCCATCTAAGATAATTAATATAAAAAAATTGGCGCAGTTTCACTTGAAAGGCGAAGCATCAATTGCGATAGCAAATTTGTAGAGAGCTATACGGAGTAATGATATTAGTTTTATCAGCTGTATAAACTTGGACATGCAGCAGCACCGGCAACACGCAGAACTGTTGTCGACGCCGTCGGCGTTTTGCCCGCGTTCGCTCAAAATGCGTGCGGCGTTGGTGACTGTTGCCGGAGCCTCTGATATAAATAGGCACTTGGTGCCGCAGCTAAACGTCGCCTTCCTTCCCTCCCCCTCCCCCCCTCCCCCACGGCCTCTCGCGCGTCGGGAGAAGGCGCGTTTGCTCTACATAAATGGTGATTGTAAAGGAGGAAAGAGACGCCTACTTCTGCAGCCCTTAAGGGAGCACGGCGCAGAACGCGCGTTTGTTCTCCGCCGTGCGTTCACTCCCCGTAAAAGCGCGCGCCCCTCGCGCCCTTTCACTCGCACATACAGCGTTCGGCGCGCGGTGACGATTTCATCTCCATTGACGTCATACGGAACCTCACGGCGACGGCGACGACGACGGCGACGCCGACGGCAGAAATCTGCTTTTGAGTGTCCATATAATTGCTATCGCAATAAAATTTAATTATGTAACTGAGTTGTTTACGCGCGTAACTGCGCAAATTACTACTCCTCTAGAGACTGACAACCTGGATACGCGAATGGTGAGACTAACGTTACATTTTTTAGATTTGATTTATATTGCTGAAATTTTTAAAACTAAGAGCAGCTTAAAAAAAAAGACCCGGATAGGCCTGGGATCGAGTGTTAGCCAATGCCATTGACGATGATGGCGGCGGATGTAGAACATCGTTTCGAAGCAGATCGAGGCATAACGTAGTACGGGTACTTAGAGATCAGGCAACTGGCGAATAAACCATCGTATCTTATTATCTTACGTCAAACAAGTCCGCCGGAGAGAAGGCCCTCGCTATTAAAAGAGCCAGAGGAACCAGGGGAACCGAAGAGCTCGACGTTTAGTAAGAAAATCTTATACACGAACACGTGAAGGAAAGCGGCAGGCGCTATCACAACAATCTGCCGCATGCAAGTCGCCTAAAGAGAAGAGCAGCTTCATGACGTTAGCTGTCAGGCTAGTTGGCATGTGACTATATAGTATAAGGGATTTGATGCGCAATGTAAGACGAGGACCATATGAGGAGACACTGGGAGGCGCACGAACCCTTGTTAGTGTTTCTTATTAGTCCTTGTCTTATATTACGCCTCAACCCCTTTCAAAAGCAGCTCCCTCGAGGGTGACGTTCATTGAGACTTTGCGCAGAAAACATGTGCGGCTGCGAGGTCGTTCGAGCACATCGCTTACCTTTCTACTCTGAAACGAGGACGAGAACGAGCAAGATAGTGTGACCATGGCAAGTGTCGCATATTTTTATTTGCAGTCGTTTCTTTTACTTTGCTGCTTCAGGTATGCTACGTGGACGAAACATAACATGACAGGCACATGAAAGAAAGGTAGCGTCAATGATTTCAAACTAGCAACGCAAAGCAGTGCTTGTTAATAGGTATACACAATCCAGCAGCATGGAGGAACGCGTACTTTAAGGAGCGACCTGTCGCTTTAGAACCCTGCCGCAGTCGTTCAGAAAACGAGATGCGATATGTCACCGGCCTTTCGGGAACACATCGGTCATCCTAGGCCCATGGTTTACGCGCCTTGTCAGCCGAGCACGCCGCTTCGGATGGGTGGTCGCTGGCACCTCGCCAAGTCCTCGTGCAGCCCGCAGCAATTTCTGCCACGTAATTTCACTTTCTTTTCCATTCCTATCGCACTCGTGTTCACACCATTTTCTTTTCTTCTTGTCCTTCATAACCTCCCCTTCAACGGCCTTCTCGGATGTAGAAAAGAGGAGTGCTCATTTGAACTCGCGGTTTCCTTTACAGCGCCACTATGTATAATGCTTAAGGTTAGTATTTATTTTTTAGCTTATTTTTTGTATTTAGTTGGGCCATAATACGTAGGACACGACTGTAAAACTTTATCAGACTGCTCTAAAGAAGTAACGCTCACAAAGCTATAGGAGGGATAAGATTGTATTTGCGAATACCCTACAGCGAGGGAACTAATTTAAATCTGCGAGGTTCATTGTCGTGTGTCCTGCAGATGAGGTGTCCTGCAGATGAAGTTGGCTTTCCCTCAAAAGCATTCTTTTTGCCCATGTGACCAGATTTGGCGAATAGGGGCGCGAGCGGCGCGTTCAATCAGATGCGCAACTCTGCTCCCCAATAGGGAAGCATATACAGTAAATCTATTCCCACTGAACACGCTCTGCCATCTAACGACGCCGCCGCGAAGTCCGCGCGTGGCGCGTGTGTATTCAGTCAAGACTGTCTGAGTATACTTGACGCGTGTTCGGCTCCGCCCAGCACCGAAGTAATTTTTATTATTTTTTGTTCTCTTGTCATTGAAGAGCGGCACACACCCGGTGACCCAAGTTGGTTCGACGGTTGGCTTCGAACTGTTTCCTCAGCACAGCAGCGCTCTCCTGTACCCATCAGACCATAGACTACCCAATCACCCAAGTTGGAAGGAAAGCGGGTAGACAGAAAGATGGTCCCCTGAAAGGTACGTGACATTCCCAAAGAAGGCTAATCGCTATGATAACCTGCTCAAATCGTTCAGCGTTTAGTTGGTTATAACACCGTGTCTCGAAATGATATAGACGTTGTTACAGTGCTGTGGTTTTGATAATACGGTTACACTAACTATCGTGGAAGTGTCAGGCCTGCTCGTGAGAAGTACTCGTTCGGGGAGACATCGGTGAGCGGCTTCGACGACTCGCGGTCATGTGGATGTGATTTCGATCGTTCGACCTCACCATTTCGCTCGTCCGTTACGGGTGTTTTTTTTTCTTTCTTACTTTCTTTTTTCACAGTGAAGCTGTCTATGGCTAGGGTTCCGTGCATTTTTCGTGTCCGTCAACAATTCTGCGTGTGCAAAAACTCAGCTTCCGAATTCGATGCAAGATCGCTTCATTCTATGCAAAAGCTTATACGTCTCATCACTTGGATATGCATTTTCGGTAGATTAGTTATCAATAGGCACGGTTTTCAAAATCAGTAGACTCTCAGGTAAATAATAAGGGTTTCTCAAAGATTTGCCGCTGTGCGACCCGCGTCGGCCATGTGTACGCTCGCACCGCCCTCTCTTTGTTGTCATTCCAAGAGCTTGCGTGCCTAGTTTCCTTCCGCTCTCCCGGCGCACCGGTCTCGTCGCGCGTGTCTAGTTTCCTCCGGCTCCCCAGGGTGGCGGTAGTCTTCCACACGAATGTGTGCCGCCGATGAAGACCGCCGTTCGAAATAAAAGTGTGTGCGTAATTTTTTTTTGTGTGTGTGTGTGTGTGGTGGTGTGTGTGTGCGTGTGCGTGTGCGTGTGCGTGTGTGTGTGTGTGTGTGTGTGTGTGTGTGTGTGTGTGTGTGTGTGTGTGTGTGTGTGTGTGTGTGTGTGTGTGTGTGTGTGTGTGTGTGTGTGTCTTTCTTCTGGACGACAGCCGTCACCGCTCAAGAGAAATAAAATTTGCTCATATCTTTGATCCTAAATATGTGTCCCCTCTATGTCGTGTGCTAAACTGCTTCGCTGGTAATCCACCTTCACAGCAGTGCAATGGCGCGTGATTTACTTTCTTCTTTTCTTTTTTTGCCATGTCTCTCCTCAGTGCACCGACTGATCATACGAACGGCGATTTTTAGGTCCCTATTTGTGTCACCATGGCAACACGAACAAGCTCATGATGATGATGATTATTTATACTGGCATCCCCTTCTAAACGGGGCGGCGGCAAATAGTCACCTAGCCTGCTTGAGCTAAATTCCCTATCTCTCCTTGATATTTTCTTTCCTCATTTACAGCCTCGATCTATATATTGTATAGTTACCTATGCCTGTAACGACCCAGGCTCTATCTTGCTCTTCCTGAACATTAACACTAAAGGTCGCTGAGCGCTGCTTAGTGGTGGAGCGAGGTAACTTATTCGCATATCCTGAGTTCATGTATTGAGGAAGAGTCCGGAAGTTTTTCTGTAGCTGTGACGGCATGCTAGTTACCATGGCAAAGTTCAGTTATAGACGATCACACGCGGACATGCTCCAGCGACGGAAGGAATGGAAAGGAAGTGACGAGGAAAGTAAGGAAGGAGAAAACCCGATCCAGAACGACAGATGTGTAACGAGCGCCAGCGCAATTGGTGTGCAACGCCTCACAAAGCGCAAGTGCATGGCTCACTATAGCTGGCAAAAGGCCAGCTATAGTCACGGTGCAGGTACTCGCGATGAGGTGCCGAACAGGTGGCGCTACAGCATGTGTTGCGAGCCGCACACATCTATACTTCATGACGCCCTCGGCCGCATTTACGTGGCCAGGCGGCGCCTCCTCCCGAAGAAGGCGATGCGCGTATCGAAGCCCTCGAGGAGCGCCGGCGCGTGCCGCTCGAATGGGCCGCGTATATCCGGCCGCGTTCGCTGGCCCAGATCGGCGGCCAGAGTCCTTGAGAGAAAGGCCCCGCCACCAGACAAGGGAACCGCTGACAAAGCAGCACGGCAGCAGAGGAGAGGGCGAAAACAAGACACGAACAGGACGAGGCGAAATTGCGATAAGAAATACGGTTATGACACAAGTTGAGTTTGGCGGAAATCAAATATTCATGAAGAATAAGCCACGGTCCATTGGGGGGTCGCGCAGTATGAGGAAAAGGCGGCATTTGCATACCACGACGACTTCGCCGGATTGCGTACACGGAGGATTTGAAATGCAGCAGGAAAGGAAAATGAAAACGCTTACGGCTCCCTTGACGTGTTTTCGCGGTTGTCGTCTTCTCCGAGTTCACAATCCTACCCCCGAAGAGGAAGTTGGCTAAACGCCGCTCTCGGACGCTTGTGGCCAAGACACTGTTCCGCTTACAACGCCGAGCATGCGCCTCTTTGTCCCGTAAGGCAGGCTGTGCAACACGCATGGGTGGCGAGCTCACTACCGAAACAATTGTCTTCTTGCGTTCGCCATTAGTGCAGATAGCCTGAGAGAAAATTGGCATGTAGAGTCAGTATAAGTCGCCTCATCAAACCTAGAAAACGTGACAGATATGCTCGTGTTCTGACACTTCGGGGATCTGTGCCCGATGCAGGAACCTGCGAAGGGAACCACCAAAACTGACCGTTCTAACCTCGCGAACCGTTGAAGATCACGAAGACAAAATAATCAATTCATTTTTCCCATTAATAAAGCTAGGGTTTTCAAACTGGGATGGTAATAAGCTTTATATTCTTTCTTTCAAGATGATGTCTACGCAGCTTCAATACATTTTATTCGTTCATTGACTGCATGCAGCGAGATACTGGTTTTCTTGCACCTGCTTTTTCACATACTGGTCTTTTTCAATAATTAACGCGTAATAACTCATTTCGCTCCTTAATTATCGCGCGGCACAAGCCAAGAGTTGTAATGTGCCATATGAAAACCCTTGTTTTCCATAAAAGTCATCATAAATCATCGAAATTGAAGATGAATCAAAGGGCCCGGTTTTCGTTAGTCAAAACCATATGAAGCGAATGCAAGCTAGGGGCAAATACATTTTTTTTTCATTGAAGTGCAGAAATGATAAATTAAAGGGAAATAAGTGTGGACGAAAAATCAACCTGCCGCCGGTGGGTACCAAACCTACACCCTGCGCATTCTATTTGCCATCACCTCAAGAGGGAGAATTCGTTTTTCGTTTTTCTTTGGGGGTGAAGGGGGAGAATATGTGTCGCGCATAACTTAAACATATATAAGTAACTGAACTCTACGCAGATAGAAGAGTAAGTGTGCAAGATTACGTTGCGATACAAAAATGCAAGTGGGCAAGCAAGAGGCTTCGCAAGAAATTATAAAACTAACTTATAATGCGGTAAATAAAAACGCATCTGGATGTCGTGTGGCGAAGTTGAAACGGTATAGCAAGTCTTTCTGTCGCTAGCTGGTATCATTAAAGTACACACTTAGAAAAAAATCCCCGCCCCTTCCTCTCCGTGAAGATGGTCGAACAGCGAAGCTGTGAACGGCGCTACTTGCGGGGGATGGGACGCGTCGGTGTCCACGGGCGACGGCGTTCCTAGCGCGTTTCTCACGCTTTTCTACGACGTTCCCAGACAGGAGCCATTGACCAAAGCTCCGTATATACAACCAACGCCAACGCGAACTCCTCTCACACCCCACTCCTCTGTTGACCTATTTTTTCGTACACCGCCATTGGCTGGCGCACCTCACGCTCTCCCCCTCCAATGCGAGTATTGGACGGCGCGACTTACGTCTACCCCCCTCCACGTCCTCCTTTTCATCTGCACCCTCTCACAGCATTCTCACAGGGTTGAGCTCTTCTTTTCATCTCTTCTCCCGCTAGGTCACGTGGGTTTTAGCGAACGGATGACGGCTCAGGGTCCGCAGAAACAGCTTCGCTGTAAAACTAAATGCAACAGCACGTGTTCCTCCGAGTAACTGCACTGGCAGTGGTCGCCCGCGAGTCAAATAGCAGACGTTTAAATACACGATCACTGCTGCGGTTTCTCGAGCCGCCATCGTGACTCCATAGACGGAAAATTTATGAGTGGCCGTTTTATACTTTTCTTGTCCTCGAGATATCATTGAATTTCTGATCACATTTTATGAAAAAGTAGGATGTCAGAGAGTTATTTTGCAAGCAAGAGAAAAAAAAACATCTGAAATGACATTTCCTTATTTTCTGCGTGTTTGAGTGAGTGTATGACATGGTTATCCTATTTGCATCTTGCCTTAAGAGAAGGCCTTTACCGCAGGGCCAACTTCAATTGTCCTATTCACATACATGTGAAACGCAGAAATGCTCACCTTCGTTGGACAACCGCTCAACCAATTTGAATGAAATTTGTTACATTTAAAACAAAGCGCTGAATGCTACCGACGGAAGGGACTGTCACAAGAAAAATTTTCATTTAGGTCCGCATAGCTTGGTACAGAAATTGCTGAAAGTCGGTAAGTAAAAAAAAAAAAAAAAAGAAAGAAAGAAAAAGAAAAAAAAAGAAAAAAAAAAAAACCCCGAAGCCTGAAGTAAGTTTAGAAATCCGTAGCTCTGCACCACAAACAGATAGCCCAGTACTGTAACCTGCATGCATAGAGTTGAGTTGAGCTGGTTTATTTTTCACCACATTGGTACATACCAATATGTACTATTGCGCTTAGTACGAGCTACAACGAGCGACCGCTTTGCCACGTGATTTCACGTTATGTACTATCGCGCTCATACTGAGCGCGATAGTACGTAAGCGGCAAAGATAGTGGGATAAAAGCTGCGGTTCAGCACCTTGACAAGCCCCACTATTCCCCATAACACAGCATCTATCGAGCATCTATATAAAGTGTACAAATGTGACATATGAGTTTACAGCTCACGTGAAATTGCTACAACGTTTGCGAGGAACTTCAGAAGTTCTATAATCAAAAATTAGAAGCAAATTTCAGAGCGGTGTATAATAAATCAATTTTATCAGCTTTACATGTCTCAATAGACGTATGCATTTAGAGAATATTTTCATTGCTTTTCTGTATTTTTCATTTTTCTTTATTCACGAGTTACACAGTTCTAAGCTTCATTCATCAGTTTTCTAAAATTTCGAGAATTCTGACAATTTTTATTAAAATATTGATGGCCTGAATACCATATCTTCGCTTAATTCTTTTAAATGCAACAAGCTCATCGAAATTGGTGCAGTGGCTGCCGAAAAAAAAAAAAAAAAACTTTGTGTGTGTGTGTGTGTGTGTGTGTGTGTGTGTGTGTGTGTGTGTGTGTGTGTGTGTGTGTGTGTGTGTGTGTGTGTGTGTGTGTGTGTGTGTGTGTGTGTGTGTGTGTGTGTGTGTGTGTGTGTGTGTGTGTGTGTGTGTGCGTGTGTGTGTGCGTGCGTGCGTGCGTGCGTGCGTGCGTGCGTGCGTGCGTGCGTGCGTGCGTGCGTGCGTGCGTGCGTGCGTGCGTGCGTGCGTGCGTGCGTTCCCATGTATGCAGACAGGAGCCCTTCCTGTCTTCCTTTTAGGCTTCCTCTGAACTCCAAGACAGCAGCGGTTAATTAAACCTTTCTGCGTTGTTACCGTCGACTTTCTCGAGATATCAAATAGAAGAGTAAAAGATGTGTGCACTGCTGCCAATTGAAAGATGTTAGACGATCCTGATGTGTACCACCGCCGTATTGGCAGCACAATAATGGACACTGTAATCTATACGCTATTGTGACTTTTATTGCGGATAATGTCATTTACCGAAAATTGACTCATCAGGCCGTTTCCTCAGACACGTTCCCAGAAACTGGGACTGTATTCCCAAAGCTCTTCTTTCATAGTCCCCTTTGCCATTAATTAGCCAAATGCCTTCACTGATTATAGTATGTCCTACATCAGGATTGGCTCAAATTGTTTTTTTTTCTTTAAATGAATACGGGCTCTGAAGCCGAGCAGTCGTGAAGTCATATGTTTGCTTAGCAAACATGGTTAGACTAGCGCCACTTTCAAGATATCCGGCTTTAAAGTGTGCTGTGAAATACATCGGCGTTCCATCTGACAGTTACCAAAAGCATGCGTCAAGCGATTCCGGATGACCCTAAGTGTAAAAAAAATTAATTCTGTGATTTTACGTGCCAAAACCGTGATCTGATTATGAGGCACGCTGTAGTGGAGGACTCCGGATTAATTTAAACCACCTGGGGTCCTTTAACGTGCACCCAATGCACGGTACACGGGCGTTTCTGCATTTCGCCCCCATCGAAATCGTGCTTAGCAGCGCAACGCCCTAAAGCCACTAACCAACCACGGCAGGCCCTTAACTGTAACGCCAATGCCCTTGTGCAGCAGAATTTGTGGTCGGCTATTAAGCTTGGCTCAACTTTCGCACTTGAAACGTATGTTCCAAAGCGAATAATTAATAAAAAACGTTAATTAGTGGATAATTTATTACTGATAAAAGCGTAGCAATTTGTCGAGCACGTAACAATCGCATCTTCAGGTAACCCACCTGAACAGACCGAATTACGCTGTGTGCTCTATGCGATTTTTAAAATTTCGGTCAAACTAAATCAGAAACACACAAATCCCTTTGTGTTGTGCGTCTTATGTTTCTGTTTACGTCTTGTCTTCTCCGCGCAGCTTAAAATTTTGCTGTGACGGTATAGAAGGTCACTGTTCTCCCTTGTATCTGAGTGCTGTCATATTGGTTCTGAATTTTTATATCAGGGCGCTTGTCGTTTCGTTTCCTCCCACGGTAGATGAACGCGTTAAACGAGAAGTTAACGCCCCCTGATTCTTATAAGGCCTAAACAACCCTCACACCAGTTGCAGTAAAATAGAGAGAGAGGTGACGTGCGGTTGCGCCAGGAGGACACTCAGCGCAAAAAAAATGATTTGCTTGAAAAAGTGGTACTTTGTTTTTACCTGAGTCCACCAGCCAAACGACTCTACCACATGGCCAATGAGAATAGTTTGAGCGCTGACCCTTGGCTACCCATCGCACAATACAGCAGCCAGCACCCGGAAAGTCCTTGGGCGCTGTCTGCTGTCTCTTAAATACGTATCGACGTATAATTTAATACATAACAAAGCGTCTCTTTAATTGCAGGCCAGCAGCGGCAGAGGTTATCGTTCCATGTCACAGCTGTAACGCGTTATACCCCCCTCCCATCTCTCCTGCGCCCTTAACTCTTTCGTACTCCGTCGGCTTTTCTGGCAGCAGAGCTGGCAACTTCGGAAGCTGGAACACTTGCCGATGTTGGCGTTGATTTATTCTCACATGGCACGTACGCGCGAGGGGGCAAATTCACCACTGCAGCCGCGAAGTTATACATCGTCTTCCTCTTCCACGCTTTCCTTTCTAACAGCAAGGTGGATAATCTCCGTTCCATTTCTTTATGTTCCCATCTATAGGAGCGAGGCAGCTCAGGTAACCGCATTGCTGCGAGGCTGTTACGGATGTCACCAGCAATAAGCTGACATTTCAACCTATCTCACCTTCACATGTGTCTGCCTATATATCCGCGATGTGCTATACTATACACACAAACAAACAAAAAACAAGAAGAAGGGGAAGGAAAACTTGCTTTTCTGGGGCCCTGACCTTATAATACAGCCGCGGCTTGCGTGGTTTTGCTATGCAATACCCTTAATTTTATGTCCTTTTCTTTTTTTTTCTTTTTCTTTTTTGTCAAAATCTATCTTTGATATGCCATCTGTCGGGAAATGCAAAGCGATCATGTCCGAGCAGGGCCCGCATGCAGGCGTCCAGCGGCGGCCGCGCGTGCATGCATCAATCACGCGGCCGACGCCGCGAGCGAACGGACCGGCGACGCATTGTGAGGCGACCGCAAGCGCCTGTTTTGTAAACATTCGTGTAATTGTCGGCTTGCTCGCCAGCGTGGCGGCTGCCGCGGCGCGTGTCGGTCTCTTTCATGCCTTTCTCTCTCGGCCGCGCGGTCCTTGCAAAAGCATCAGCGAAGCGGTCCGCCGCGGCTTGGCGGAGCCCCCCGGGCCGTGAAATCCGCCGCAGGTTGCGTAGGCGGCCGACAACTGGGGCGTGAACAGTCGCCGTTGTAAAACACTTTCTGCCGGCCGCCGCCGTTCAATGCCAACAAAGCGGCAACAACTTTCCGCGCGGCTGAAGACAACGAGGCTTCCTTTCCCCTCCGTGCGCTTAATCTAATTGGCATCTCGCGACGAAAGCTGCGGAACCGGCAGACATGCCGAAGGAGAGGGGGGGCACGCAAATAAGGAGGCCGCATCCAGGTTAGATCCAGGGGACGCACAATGGCCGCGGGGCGAGGGCGGAGCTATTACTACTGCGCCCCTTTGGAAACATCGCGTTTCGGGTCGGAGATTGTGGGCTTGTTTCTTTGTTCCTGGCATTGTACGGCCGCCGTCCTTTGGCGCTGCTTTGTTCCGAGCGTTGTTTTATACACAACCTCCGGCCGACTTCGCTGTTCCCCTTTCGGCGATTCCCCCCCACACGGCGTTGTTTCACGGACAAGCTACGGAAAAGTATAGCCGTGGGTCCGATATTTTCAAGCTCGTTTGTGTCTGTCGGGAACACAATCACAGATAAATATTTGCGACGAATGTGCACTTTAGAGCGCCTTTTCTCATCGGCGATGATCGCTCGCTGGGTCTTCGACTCTGGAAGAAGTGAACAGAGCCCACTGCAAAAGCATGCAGAGCTACAGGTTGCACGGGAGTTCGGAATCTCAGATAGTGATGTATGCGACATGAAGCGGTATATTCTGGACAATGACAACGTTACAGCCAGATGTCATCCGAGCCGAAGTTATAGCAAGCTGATGGCCCCCAACGATCCAGCAATGAGATCGTGATTGTCGAAGGATCACGGGTTGACCTAAAAGCCAGATGAACGTGGCCGAATTAAGCAAAATTATGAATTAAAGCTGCGATAATCATTATGTACGTTGCCAGTTCCTAAATTCACTTATTTATGTTGTTGCAATCACAAATCGATGAAAAAATTGCGGTTTAGAACATGGTAATATTTATCGCAATCTTTTCAACTGAACACTACAAGTATTAGTTTATATAACGTCGCTTAAGACGCTCTCTATAGCTTGCTTGTTTTCGGTTGGTTTGTTGGTTGGTTATTTGCTTTAATTTTCGTTCGCTCTCTCTTTATTAAGGCTTCCTGTTCGTGCTTAGAGGCCAAATTCAGACTCAACTTTTTGAGCACGAAACAATAATAAAAGCAAGAAGGCCACATGCTTTGGTGGCCTATAACTACGGATAAGGTCTGAAGCTTATGATTCCAGCCAGTGACGATGATTTGCTGCCTGGCAAGTGCTCACGTTCAAAGAGAAAAACACTTCTCTTTGATTGTATTCTTTCCGTTTCTCCTACAAAAATGTCGTCCAGCAGGTGTAGCTATATACTATACTTACATAAATCATCTCTTCCTCACCACAGCACAGCGCAGGGCGAGACAAGGGAAGAGGGGAAACCCTTTGGTGTATTCCTGCACTGAAATGAAGACGAGGACTAAGGTAAAAATAAGTAGACAGGACAAAAAAAAAACATAAAATAAAAATAAAAAAGATCATTTTTGCAGATTTAATATACACACTGCATTAGCGTCTAATCGAAGTGAATCGAACAACGCAAAAGACTGGACGTAGCGTATATTGTTTGTCGTCTACACTACACCGTCTTTTGCACTGTTCGATTCCCTTCAACAAGAGCCAATCAGCCTAGTTCAGTACACTTCTATCGTTTACTTCTTCGCATGCGGAACCCTAATACCTTATTCGCGAGCTAAGAATTAAGCACTCGAACTCGGCATTCGGAACTTGGGAGCGGTGCCCGCAACACATGTATAGTGAGAACATGATTAGGCTCATTGGTATGGAATGCATAGCGTAAACACTTCTGCGGGGAACGCAAGGACTACGGATCGCAGAGATGACACACGAGTTCTTGAGCGTCGCCCGCTTTCTATCCGCTGTTGCGCATGCGCCGCGAAATCGCGGAGGTCACGTGGGCGCTCCATTGAGGAGGTGGCGCGCACTTGACCGCGCGCATATCCGCCTGGGGCCACCCGTGGCCGGCGTGGACCACCGGGCTGCCAGCGCTTAGCGCCGACAGCGGGCCCTAACTCAGGCAAATTAACTTTACGGCCGCTGGCGCACCAGGATGGGGACGCGCGGCGGCGGCGACACACTGTCGGCCCGCGGGGGTGACGCGGCGCTAAGTTACGGCGCGCGCCCCCGCGGCCGTCGGACCTTCCTGGCGCGTAAATCTACCGCGCACCTCGAGGCTCCCCCGCGGCGGGGCCAAATTTATAGCGAAAGATGGGCCGCCGGCGCGCCGCCTATTATGCGCGCCGAGCAGGGCCCGGTTTTGTGTTTCTGCGACGGCGCTAACGCAAGCCAAGGTTAACCCAGGGTTAAGAAATGGGTTGTCGCATAAATCCTCTCGCCGGGAAATGAGGAATCCCGGGAGATATCCGTCTCCGGACAACTGCGCCGACTCGGTTTGTTTTCAGGGGAGGGGGGGGATACCAACCTCGTGGGCGACTTTCGGTTCTCTAGGCGCGGGTGTCGGCCGCCCCGCGCGAGCATCACCGATCGGGGTCGCGCGCGCAGCCGGCGTGAGGGAATCATTCCACTTTCTTGAGAGACAACCCCAATCCCTGCGATCGCGGCGGAAGAGAGCGCTGTCGCCACCGCTGCTCTTCCTCAGGAATCCATCGCGCAGGATTAACACACGCGGATTGCGTCCCGCCGGGTCATGGAGAGGCGACGACACCTTCGCCCGTGAAGGCCTCGCCCTCTGCCGCAACCGGACGCGCCTCCCCCCACCCCCTTTTCTCGCGACGACAAAAGCCGGACGGCCGTCGACGACTTTGCGACGCGACGACGAAAGCCCCTCTTCTACGCGCCGGTGTTTTCCTGCAACTTTCAAGAGCAGTGCTGCAAGTGGGCTCTGTTGCAGAGATTCAAATCATCCTTATGTGCATGTTCGCAATGTTTCGCCGCATCGTGTTCCACGAAATGCAAAGCTGCGCCCTCAGATTAAGCAACGGACCGGGACTGCGATGACGACGACAGCGAAAGGGCGGCACACGAGTTTATATACCCAACTGGCTAATGCCAGAGCTACTCAGCCAGCAACAGCGGCGGCGTTTTTTGAAGGCTTGTGATCGAAAGAAAAATTACTCAGGCGCTAAGAAACGCCTGCATGACAGGTTATCCGATTGAAAAAAAAATTGTAATAATAATAAACATACATAATCAGGGAAACTCTGCGCGTACCAAATTATATATGGGAACGAAACTTGGAAGATAACAAAGAGACTCGGGAAGGTATACGGGGCGCGCAGCGTGCGTATATAACGACAGTGGTATAACGTTATGAGACGGGAAGATGGCAGAATGGATTAGAGAGTAAACAAGGGCAGCTGAATATTGGATATTGAAGTTGTTGGAGCTCTACCCCACGCTGGCTGCTCGTACGTGAAATGATGGCGCTTAGCAAGTATATGAATGTTGAGGAACACTCGTATGAGTGTTCCTCAACATTCATATACTTGCTAAGCGCCATCATCTTATAAGATTTTTCTGATGCTAAAGTTGGTCTCGAAACACCGGACCTGGCGCCATCGAAATTACCGGGACCGATAACAATTACCGAGAACGAATATGGAAACAAGTGTGGTAGTAAATCATACCGGACGCTCCAACAGTTACAAGTGTTCTTGCTGGGGTTTAGAGCGTTTGGACCTTCATTCAGCGTAAAAAACAACAAGTCGGAAATGTCTTGGCCAGCACTCCTTTAAGAGGAAGAAATGGCACTGGGCAAGCCAATTATATATAATTAATGCGTAGGGCAGAGAACCAGTGGTTTACTAATTCTATTAAAGAAGCAGTATGAGTTCAAAAGGAAAGGAACCACATTAGAAAGCGGCAGAGGATTAGGTGGTGTGATGAGGTTAGGAAATCCACAGACATATAGGATGAAGTCGGTTGACGCAAGATGGGGGGTAACTGATGATCGCTGGAAGAGACCTTCTTCCTGCAAAGAACATGATTAACGTAGGCTGATGACGATGATGAAGAAGCGCCTATCAGTACGCGCAAATATACTTAGAGACTATTTAATTCAACGCTCGACCCGCTGCTGCTCGAGTGACCGCGTTTAATGTGCTATGCACCGAGTGCGTCTTAGCTCTCCGCGCTTGTCGTGCATTCGTGGCAGTGTCGACGCGCGCTTCTGCCTTTCTTTTTTGCCGCAACACTCAGCCTTGGCCCGCGTGCAGTTTCTGTGTCGCGCCCCATTGTCGGGCGCGCACTCTCCGCCCGCGGGCAGACGCGTGTACGCTTTCGATAGCTTGCACGTGGTGCGGCAAGTAAGAAGAACTCGTCACTTGCTTCGCAGAAGACAAGCGTAAACGACTGGTGTGACCTCCATTTATGACCCGCTTCGTTCCTCAAATAGGACATGATGCTTACCCATTCGAAAGGGTACGAATGTCGTTATTGCTAGATCGCATATTAACGAGATATTCAGCGCTTGGTACGCTGTCTTTTATTAGCTTCATTTTCGAGAGTATACAGTCGAACTCGGATATATCAAACCCACATATAACGAATTACTGTGTATATGGAACAGCTGTAAAATCACCTTTAAATTTTCTATATAAACTTTTTACTTTATATATCGAATTACCTATATATCGAACTTTTTTGCGATCCCCTTGAGATCCGATATATCCGCGTTCATCTGTATTACCCACCGTGAGGTAAAACAGGTCTTATATGCAAACTATAGAAGCGTTCTCCGACCGATTCTCTTATCAGCGAGCACCGGAACACATACAACGGCAGGTTCTCTTTGTAGATCTTTCGTCGCACGCTTACAAAAGGTGCATTATGACACACGGTCCGCACCGGGTGCCCTGCTCGGCCAAAGTATGCATGGAAGCACAAGCCCCACGGCGCAGCAGCCAGATTTTACGCATAGAAATGCTGCCTCGGGCGCGTGCAGAACCCTTCAGCCATGCGACGAGCCAGCATTCTGCGAGATGCAGCCATGCCAAGAGGAACCGTATGGCGTAATGCACCATGCAAGTATACGACAACATGGAATAACTCGAAAGGAAAAGCGGAGAGACGCAACAGTGGGCCCGACTTCGGAGGCGCGCGTGACCCAAATCGTAAAGCCAGGCGGTATTTTCATTACGCAACCATTCCATAAAAAAGATGCATAATTGCGCGCTTCTCGACCTCATTGAGAGTTCGCGCACCGGCGAGTGGGGTGACGTTGGTCGCGCCGCCGAGTGATTAGCCCGCGTACTATCGGAACCTCCGAGCGCGTGTGTACACAACAACCGGTCCGGCCGTGGTCGGCGCGCCGTTGCCAAGAGCGCGCCAGACGCCGCGAGGCTCCTATACCTAACCGAGGATCCAGTGAACCAGTTGAGGACGGCTCCACGCCACCTCTGCTCCAGTACATGCCGCTGCTGCTTGCGCGCACCGATAAATCTCGGGCACGGTAGGCCCACCGCGGCATTAGCCAGCGTGGGCCGCTCCACGTTGTTTGCATAGCATAAAACTGAGATGGCTATCGGGGATGTGGAGCGCAACTCCGCCCTCGCGCGCCCGAGCCTCGCTTTGTGCCACGATCGAGACGCATCTCTCGCTACCTTCTGAGAAATGGGCGCGTGTCTCCGCCTCCGGAGCACGGGACACGATGAGAGGCCGTGCCAGGGTGCACGAGATGGTAGAGAACGTATGCGGTCGTATTTCTGAACACTGCGACGTTCGTGTGTGCTGCGGTCGATATCGGACTTGAGTTAGTGTCAGAAATGGCACCGACGCGGAACTAACCTGCTCTTAGGCGCTCTCTCATTGGTCGAATTTTTCTTGGAAGCTTTGAGAACGAAATGGATCACGACGCTCGAACGTGTGCACTGATACAATACGATCAGACGGGCTCATGGGAGCGGAAAAAGATAGTTACATCCAAGTGACAACAATCCCGCGTTTCGCGTAAAGTGACAATGTTCCAGTCTCCGGAGTTAAGAAATAATGCACTGGTCATAAATACTGCAATGAAGAAGTGCGCAGCTGTACTATTGAAAACCAAGAGTGCAGGCTTCCGTGCCGCGGAGCTGACCGTTTGAACTGCTGCACTAGTTTTCAGCCGCATAGGACGAGAAAAAGCCTCACCAAATTCCGTCGTCGGATCATTCTCCCCGACACTTAAGCCACCAGCCATTTTCGCGTGATTGACGAATTCCCAGTATTTGTTGCACTTTAGTTCCCTATACATCGAAGCCGTGTAATTGCAGTCAAGAGTGGTCGACACCGATTAGACATTGTAGCAACGGCTGACTACGGAGAAGACAATAGACTCCAGACAACCATTAACCAAAGCTTACAGGCAAGCAAATACTAGGGCCAGAGTATGTAATTATTCTTTTCTTTTTCTATCTTTTTTCATCCTTCACCACTGGCTGGCACACCGCCACGAGTCACCGTTATCGCTGGAATAGATCAACCCAACACCTCGTAGAGAAACTTGTCTAGGACTTGTTTGTCCAACAGCCCAACTGCATGACGACAAAAATAGAACCGGAGTAAGAGACGGGGGAGGGGGGCGGGGGGGGGGTTACAAAATACGGCCTCCGTTGTCGCGGCTTCCTCTCGTCAAAAATTATGCGCCGCGCCGCATAGCCAGACAAATTACGATGTTTCGCGCGGCGGCAGCTAGTGAATGTGCGGGCACCGTTAGCGCGCGAGCGATTAAGAGGGCAACCGACGAGACACTCCGCCCACGCGGCGACGCAATGATAATCAGATCTTTGTCAGCCCGCCGAGTCTCGCTGTTCCGCCAGAAGGAAGGAGGAAACACGGCGTTTGATGAACTGGAAGTGCCATTAAAACGACATCAACCTTGAGAGTTATTGCTGAGCTTCATTTCGTCCACGACACGGCGAGCCATTTCCTCCTGCGAGGGACGTCGCGTCAGCGAGGCAATACGCGAAGCCGCTATGAATATTTCAGAGGCTAACGAGATTGCGGCATTGCGGAGGGCGCCCGTTTTGAGACAATACGCGGCAGCGAATGACCTAAAAGCGGCGAAAGACGGATTCACGGGGAAAGTCACGAACCCGGGGCGGGGACACACACGTCGCCGCCGCCGCCTCGGCGCGTCTAATCCCAGCGCGCGATTCGCGGCGCCTCGCCTCTAATCGGCGGCGTCGTTCATCAGCGCGCTGCCCGGGGTCGCCGCATGGGATCCGAGAATGTGACTCGCTTTCGCGCGCCGCGAGGTCGGCCCCGGCGGCAGCGACCCAGAGACGGAACAAAACCGCCGCGCATTGAGGGGGCTTCCTGCCGATAACAAGAGGCTAACGACGGCGCAGCCGCCCTCGCAGGACTCTCCCTTTCGCACGCTTCTATTTCGGGCCGAGGGAAGCGGCCCTCCGTGTTACATAATAATGGCCGCCACTTCCACGCTCCCCTGGGCAAACCCCGCCGGCCTTTTGTCCGCCCTGAGAAAGCGTCACCGGCGTTCTCACAGTCCTCCTAATATAATTAGCCTGTCTGAGGTGAATGTCAAGCAAAGGCCTTTGTCTTGCGGACCAGAGGCTGATGACTTCCCCCCACGGTCGGCCGACCTTCGAGTTAAATAACTGGCGTGTGAAGACGCCGCAGAAAATAAGAATGTCGCTTCATTAGAGGGGGGCAAAAATTTGGCCCCATGGGACGCGGCTGACCTGCGGGCGAGAATCCCCCTTCGTCGGTGTGAAAACCAAGGCGGCGCGTTTCCGCGTATCCTCAGGCGCCCGGGGGTCGTGTGACGCGCACCCGGTAGCGAAATTGGAGGTGCCACTGGCCGCTGCCCTGGACAAGACCGATTTCACCTCGTCTGTTTTGAGCGAAAGCAGGCGGGGTCTGGGCAACTTGAGGGAAAATTTTGTTGCGCATAGGCATCCGGCAACCACCAATTTCTGTTACGGACGGCATGTTACAAGCGAATTCGCAATCGCGATTGAGCGTGTGTCGCTGTTAGATCAGCGAGCGAGTAGTAGGCCACTGCTGACTGTTGAGTCCGAGTGCACAAAACGACACCCAGCCCAGAACAAACTGCAATGTTGCTATCGCCTTGCTCGTATGGGGCGTCCTCTGATTGCATTTACTGCAATTCCCTCACCCGAGACCCCTCCTCGTATGTATGTATGTATGTATGTATGTATGTATGTATGTATGTATGTATGTATGTATGTATGTATGTATGTATGTATGTATGTATGTATGTATGTATGTATGTATGTATGTATGGATGTATGTATGTATGTATGTATGTATGTATGTATGTATGTATGTATGTATGTATGTATGTATGTATGTATGTATGTATGTAGTATGTATGTAGTATGTATGTATGTATGTATGTATAGTATGTATGCATGTATGTATGTATGTATGTATGTATGTATGTATGTATGTATGTATGTATGTATATTACCTCAACGATGAATAACAATAGTGGGCTCATAAGACTATGCGGCCTAGCAAAACACGGAAACCGCTGCACAAAATCTAATGACGCTGCGGTGATTGCTTGCTTTCGACACACAAGGCGTGTGTACACATACGCTGGTCACCAATAGCGGTGGTTCTTCAGTGAGCTCCGTATATTTTGGCGTAAATATATATGTGTATATGAACGCGTAACAACCTACGACGACGACTCCGGATCATTCAAAGCGAGCCAAGAGCCCACAACATCTATTGCTGTCTATGAAAGGCTATATAAGAAAGGCAAATGTGTACTCCCTTTCTCCTTTCTTCTTCTTAAGTATGAAGCACCCGCCTCGGTCCCTTGGGTGAACTGCGTCGCGAAAGTAAAAAAACCGAAGCAGCCTCTACTGCGCGTCTCGGAAATGTGTTTCGAGTTCAGGGATACGCAGGGGGGGCATTGCAATCATCGTGCTTGAAATTGTCGCGAACCGCGCGCAGAAGCGACGTACGGCGTGAGGCAACCGGCGGCAACAATGCGCGTCCTCCGCACTGCGTCCCGATAGAGCCGCGACAAATAAGGCCGGCCCGACGGGGATGCGCTGTGGCGCCGCCCCCCACGCTTCTTCCGCTTTTGTCTGCGCGCGACCGATGTCGCAATCGGCGCGCAGCTGCGCGCCCTCCCCTCTCAAGGGTAATTAAAGCGGCCCGTGTGTGAGACACGCGCGACCCCCGAGCTGAAAAGGAGCCGCGTCCACAATGGCGCGGAGGCCGGTTGTGGCAGTGAAAACAGCCCGGCTGAAAGGGCTCCTTTCAAGCAGGCGAGCCAAAGCGGCAAATCCTCGATTACGGAAACAACAAACCCGAATACCCGCGTTGTCCTGACGCAGCGAGTTCATTTAGGCCAGCCGTGCCATCACTGCGAGGGCTTTCGCAGAGATGGGCTCCGCGTGGCGCAGCCTTAATGATTCCCTCTCCAATATCAATGTCGGCAACCCGCCCCCGCTTGGCGAAGAGGATCGCCCTCTTGGCGAAACAGTCCGTCCTCGTCGATGAGGTGATGATCTTAGCCATTGTTGCCGGCCCATTTGGTCGTGACCGGGGGACGCCGCGCGTTGCCCAAGTGGCAAGCAGAGAGCCGACCTCGATGGGTGCCCTGACGCAAGGGCCCGGCGCAAAAAAGCTCCCTTCCAGGATGAGCAACGGGAGTCTGGCAATTTGCAAAGCCAGGCGCAGGACAAATATGAAATCCTGAGCGCGGGAAGCACTGTGCTGTTCTGAGCTGCGTACCGTATCTAAAAAAAAAAAGAAAGAAAAGAAAAAGAAAAATGGAAAAAAGGGCGCCACGAATACCCTAAACCAAAACTAACTAGTCCGTCATCTCACCCTTACTCCTTTAACATTTAATACACTGGCCCCGTGTCCTTTAATTCTTGCCCACTTCATTTTGTGAACCAGCACGTACACCTCGCGAACCGCATCAAATGAATCGTCGCTCCTTTGTTCGTCTACTTGCGTCGTCACCACGCGGATGCAAGCTGTCGACAGTATTAATTTGCCTAAAGAAAATCTCAAACATGAGCACGGCCCTAGATGCTTATCACTGACACGGCGGCGTAGCTAACGCTGCCCATACTCTCCGAACACACGGGTGTGTGTACGTCGCGCCAGCTCTGAGCCAGCTCCAAAACAGATTCATTCATGAACTAGCCACTCAATCATTTTAATTGGACACAACCCCTCTCATCGGACGTTGCTGAAAGGCACTATGAATAAAGATACGGAACTGAGTGGGGTGCTAATCATCGTGCCACCCCGGATGTTTTCCGGCGATGCCTTCGCGCTATTTCCGAATCGCGGAGTTGAAAGGACTACCGCCGTCGAAAGGAAGGAGTCGCGCGGTTCAGGGAACAGCAGAGAACTACCGTGAACCACGGGGCCACGCTCGACGACGTTCGCAGGCCACCGCTGCGCGCGCAACCCGAAGCCCACTTGACCGGCCGCGTTCTCGCGAAGACGGATGAAGTGCGGCGTGATTCATAGCGCCGACCGCGCGCTCGGCGAAGACGCTGCTGCCGTGGTCGTTGCGGTGAAGCGTCGCCCCTCGGGAGCAGGGAACCCCGGCGGCGCGCTGAGGGTCGACTGCCGGCGACACACGTCAACCCGCCCGGACGAGCCTGAGTCGAGGCTTTCGACAGAAGGCGAGATAAAGCACGCGAAAGAGCGGCCAGCGCACGGCGTCCCGGATACCCGAGGCTATCCGTCTTCGACGCGCGTAGCTGTTTTGTCCCAAGAGCCACTTTGTATCGCTGTTCTCACGGCGTGCGCGTGTATGAACAGGATGCGCGGGCTGACGTTGCGAGCGAGAGAGCGTATATAGTGTCGGTGTTCGTGTCGTCTCTGTTACTTTTTGGTGCTGCTACTGCTGCTGCTGGCGATAATTTTTCATAAAAGAGGAAAATGAGCAACTGGACGCCGGTTCAAACCACTCTGCCCACATTGCTCAAGACTGCCTGTTTTTCCAAACAGCTATACTGAAAGCGCCATCCTCTCCTCAAACCATCATGTCCTCTCTTTCGCGATCGGCCACGTGTGACACGAATGGAAGAAAAATAGTATAAGGAAGAATATGGAAGGAAGATAGAGGAAACACATGTCTCGGCTTGTTGGCGTAGCTTCATCCTCTGCATTTTGTTCTTTTGTGATGTACCACATACTTGTTAGTGTAATAGCTAGCTTACGAATATACGGCTGTTCATCCCTAAACCAAGCTTTTCAGAACCAACTTTGAGGATGATCATTGCTTCTTATTCTTTATTGTATTTTTTTTTGCATGACCAAAATAAATCGGATGCCAACAGCCAATGCAATCAAGCAGATGCGCTCAATGTATTATTCAGGTGGCTAATCTGTAGCGTAGTCGATGGGATTTATCCGCCTGTGGAGAATGACTGCTGGCAATTGAGTTCTCAGTATATAGAATACAATTATGTCACTATAGCTCTTTTACGCGCCTTCTACCTTCCACTAGCAGTGCATCCTTACAAGGCCTTAAACAGAGCCGTTGCTACGAGGTTTGTTGAACGCTCTGTTCTCTTTGAATGTGAGGGTATACATTCCTCTGCTCGTTTACGTATGATCTTTCGCATCAAAATGAAAGCGGCGCATTCTTCCTAAAAAAGCATGTAATTCAAACTAAAGCAGACCGCCTCTATCACAACGTTGCGGAGTACATGTACAAAAATACCAACAGGCCGTTCCAACATTGGGAAGCGATGTGTTGTACTGGCTAATTCCGTGGTCGCGTAACACGTACAACATATAAATTCATTATTGTTAATATTTTAGGTAAACGGATACGCAAAAGCAGGGAAAGCACAGCAAGCCCCCCATGATAAACCCTTGGCGCCGAAGTCTTTAGAGCAAAACGAGATGTTCAAGTGTCTCACAGGAGCCACAAAACGTACACGACGGGCTGTCCACACGTCCGTGTCGGTATAGGTGTTCGCGCACCAACACAGATCCAACCCTTAACTTATATAACAGTGCTCTATAGCACGACGGGGCAAGCCTCGACCACGAACACGGGGAGGGAATGATCCGTCTGCAACACGCCGGTCTGGGTGCTGCTTTAGGATGTGTCGGCGTATCAGAAGACGAGCGTTTTCAAACATACAAGAAATGTTAAGGCAGTCACATTCGTGGTGGGCACAACTTGAATCAGCCTCTTCATTTCTAGCGATACCCACGTGCGAGGGTATCCACTGGGCAATGAGGGTCACTCCACGCGAAGTAATTTTGCCGGCAGATTCCTGGATATTGCATAAAATTGGGCTATCGGCATCTTGTCTCAGTCTGCTGAGGGCAGCACGTGAGTCTGTAAGAATGACGACCTTCAATGCGTTTAATTATTCGTATACGTACTTCAGGGCAACATCAATCGCTGCCAGTTCTGCAGTTGTTGATGAGGTTGGGTGAAGTATTCTAAACACCCGTCTGATGTCAGTCGAAGGACAGAAGAAAGTTGCAGAAGAACCTTGGGTGTCGCTGTGTATAGAAGGGCAAGAATGGGAAGAAAGAAATTAGAAAGGAAAACCTGTACGATAACACAAAGGCTAGTGCCTTGCTATTTGAGGCTCGTGTTGGTTGCCTAAGGACAAAAACGTACTGGAGCAAATATTCGCAACATGAGGCATGTGTAGCACATCCTAATGGAAGCGCTTGGATTTAAAGCGTACTGAATCATCCACCGGTGAGCAGTCGAGATAAGCAAGAGACGTTTAGACTATTGGTGGAAAAAAAGTTTGGAAGATATTGATACGACAGGACCCGTTACAGGCATATAGGTGGCGGGACAATGTAGGTAGAGAAGTTTTGAGGAAGGAAAATAATAAAGAGAAAGGTTAAGGAGGTGTATGCAAAAATACTAGAATGAGAAACATGTATAGCATAGCTGGTTAAATCAAGCCGGCTAGATGACTATTTGCCACCTGCCCCGTTTCAAAGGGAATGCCACTCATTATCATCATCATCGTCGTCGTCATCGTTGGGCATCGGAGCGGATGCTAGACGGACGCAACAGGCGTCCTTTGCGGTTAACGCAATTAACGGTTTGTGAAGTCGTGAAAACTGTCGGCGCAACTTGAAATTTGCTACTCCGTTTCATACAGTGCTCAAAAAATGAAGCGCGAACAATTTCGAAACTACTCCAATGCGTTGTTTTGATTCCCGTTTGACCTGCATTCGCGACAGCGGCTTAATTCGGACCCCAAAACGTACACTTGGGACTGCTCCATGCCTAGAAATCGGCTAAAGAGCAATTAAACCTGGCACTTCTGTGTAAAGAAAGCGTAAAAGGCGCTCATTACTGTTCGTTGCTGTTTGCAGCTGTTCTTGTTTCAGTTGTTGTTCTTCTTGGTAAAATTTTCCCTTCGCAGGCTCCATCGTACGCGTGACAGCTGGATGGCTATTTGGAATCAGGCGAGATGTTTCAGAATGTTGTTGTTTTGGCACCCAAGGCTACTTCGCCCGAGCAACTGTTGATATCGTACAACTGCCACAAGCAGAGTCTGGAGATATTCTTTGCGACAGACAGAAAACAAACGGTTGGATAGTGCCACATATTGCGTCACAGGCGAATAGTCTGGCGGGCACACTGTAGTCACTGATTTGCCACTGTTACATGATGATAGGTACGCCGCAAGGATAAATCGGGGCCCAGGCACGCCTCCGTACATTAAGTAGCCCGTAGCGAGGCCGCGATAAGAGCTCCTGGAAAGTACTCGCTTAAGAGCCGCAGAAGGTCGTGGGCTGAGCGTGCGCGGGAACTGCAGCAGCGCGAAAGGACCGGCTGTCGGCTGAGATGCACCCCGTTAGAAGACCATTGCACAAGGTCCGCAGCGGCCGGCCGAAGGTCGCTGTCTCCGAAGAAGTGCGTTTTGATCAGGCCCGCGTATCATCCTCGCCCTCCGAGGGAGCCTCACTGAAGAGAGCAATTGGCAGCGCCGCCCTGGAGCCAGGCCAGAAGCGCTTGTCCGGCAACCGCTGCGAAGTGCGCGCGAGGCAATCATTCGCTTAGCGAGTGGCGCGTTGTACGGAAGCCGAGGGGGCGACGTGTTGATGAAGACGACGCTGGCGTTCAGCTTAGTGCATGGACGATTCCCGACTAGACATCAGAGGTGGTGTGCTATACTCCCTGGCGCTCAAGCACTCTTCATGCCAGCCTGGCTAATAAGAACGGCTTGCGAACACATCTATCGATTATGGGACCAGCGACCGGACGGATTGGCTTCGCGTCGAAACTTTTCTCTTGCTCCTGCTTCTGTAAACTGCCCTTGCATATATTATGCTCCCCTGACGCAAACTATAGACCATCATCTTTACTCCAAGTATTCTTTTGTATCATAATATACTGTTCTCGCGCTGCCAGCACATCCGCAAACAGACCTTGTTTCAGCCTGCCTGACTTACGCGTAACACGAGGGAAACTAACCGCTTATGCTTCTTCCGCAAAATCCTGTTTACCCCGAAAGTTCCATAACATCAACCGTCTTTACCTCCCCCGATGTCTCCCACACAGCTTCACCGCGCGTGGACAATCCAAGCTCCCGCAATAACATTCTTCCCACCGAAGCGAGCTTCCGATCGGAACCACCTTCCCGCCTCAGTCGCCAGCTATCCTGACCAGCCATCTTTAGGAGAGTTTGCTGCTGGGATAGTTGGTACATATTTTTCAAGCAGCCGCGTGTTTACATTATATATACCGTAGCAGAACAAGCACTCCTCTCCCGTTCACCTCGTCGCAAGTTGTCTGAAAAACAGGCGCCACTGACAGGTACTACAACCCGGTCCCCCGTAACCCGCCTTAATTCGCGTTGGCTTTCTCATTCCGGTGGTCTCATAGTTCGTCCATCGCGAGTCAACCAAGACAGCTCTGTTTTGTGAACGCTCCCATTGAAGGGAACCGGCAAAGTGCCAGCGACAACAATGTGCCGGCAAATGGCTGATGCAGCGCAAAACGTGGCGTTCTGGCGGGCCGCCTCTCGGGGCACTGGCTGAGAATCGCGTCACCTGCAGCCAGTCACCAGTGACGGCGCTCGCGTTCTGTGCGCGCATTTTCCGGCCGCGGACGATCGGAAGCGTTCTCTCGGGTTCCGTGGCGGGGTCCTTGAACTGCAAGGCCGCGGGGCGCGGGGTCTCCGTCCAGGCCCCCGCTTCGGACCGACCTGCGGGCGCCTGAGCGTGTCCTTGCGAGGACCTCCGCTGGAAATGACAGGCGTGTCAGTGTGTATCCGCGTAAGAGAGAAAAGCCGTAATTCCCCCCAGTCGGTGTCCATTTACAAGCGGCGCTGGCGGGACGCCGACTATGCAAAAAGCGAGGTTCGTCAGCGCCGTATGCATACGGGCGCCACCGATGGGTCGCGCCGCCGGGGCGCGCCTTCCACTCGCCGCTGTTTTAGAATAATCCTCGCGGTCCTCGGTTTTGCATACCTCACGAGTGAAAAGAGTAAACACGTAAAAGCGGTTCCTCAAGGCGTCTCATTCAACGTCTTACTGACTTGCACTGCAAGTAAAGAAGTTATAATACCGAGCCTAATCCACTGCTTCGTTGGCACTACGAAGGCAGCATCCCGTTGCCTGCCTTGGCCAATGCGGCGGTCGATGACAGCGTCTGCGTGGATCCTCCGTGCAATAAGCAACGACCCGATATTGACCCTGGTGAGCCGAGCTCAGCGGGCTGCTGCGAGAATATTTTGTTGACCACCGCTGATTTGGAAGAAGAAAATACCGCCAAAAATTGGCATTTCAAAGTAATAGACCATAAAACTACACTTTCGGGCCTATATCGTCCAGACACCAAGGGAACGCGAGCGCACTTGGAGAACTTAAGGTAGATGAAGATGTGAATATTTCCTCTGAGCGCTACGCATTCACACAATTGCAAAAAACACAAGTCAATGATATTGTTCATTTCGTTCCAGAGTGTGGACATTCGCATTTTTCTATTGTGTCTAGTATAGAACTGCCGTGCCGCGGCACAGGGTTAGAAATTGCCTCTTTGTTTCTTCCGACAGACGCAATGACGCGTCTTGAAGCACTTCGCAGCCCACCTATATAACACTGCAGAACATGCCCGGCCCCATTCGTCCACACTACCGCATCCTACTTGTTCGGATGTGTTACTAGTCTTAAAACATGATAAATGTATCGCAGAGCAAAAGATGACGGACAAATATAACTATGTCAAAGGCAGCACTACCTAACTTCTGCTATGCACTTCATCAGTTGCCATTGTGCCATGTTTGCCATAGACCACAAAGCCAAGTTTAACCTTTCACTTACCGGTTGCAGAGGAGGAAAGGGGAAAACTAGGAAGGTCCATGCGTCATAGTTTGTCTGCTGTATTTTAATTTTCGTGCTTCCCGTTCATACTGCGAAGAGAAGGAGAGTGATAGAGCGTGTCTGCAGCCAGTCCGCCGATGATTCGTCGAGATCGACTATGATTGTGGCTGCCGTTGCTTCATCCGCTGCTGTTCTGTTGTTGTTCTGGCCTTTGCGAATATATACTGTTTGAGCAGGGCTGTTTTTGTTTGTTTGTTTGTTTGTTTGTTGTTTGTTTGTTTGTTTGTTTGTTTGTTTGTTTGTTTGTTTGTTTGTTTGTTTGTTTGTTTGTTTGTTTGTTTGTTTGTTTGTTTGTTTGTTTGTTTGTTTGTTTGTTTGTTTGTTTGTTTGTTTGTTTGTTTGTTTGTTTGCTTGTTTAAGTGGTAAAAAATAAACAGGAGGAGTTGTCCCCATTTTCTGGCGATGGCTACCCTTTTCACTTGGTTAGTAATATAGGATAAGAAAGTTAGGTAAAGTATAAATGCTTGCATTAGATAACACTTAAACAAACATAACTACATGTATACATACTAAGAGTAAAGGTATCTCTCGAAAAGTTCTCGTTGAAACATGTCTGGGGCACACAGGTTCCAGATGCACGAAGGAGACACAACACACACGATGCAGTAGAGACAATATTCGTCACAAATGCGAGCGTCTTCAAAGAAGCGTTGAAATTCTTTTATTGCTTCGTGATGCACTTTTGATGACCTCGGGCCTAACATCTTGGCAAGTGAAAAAAAGCCGATGTGAGTCAATTAAACGCAGCTATTGCTCAAGGCGCTGCGTATATATGTGTAGTGTTCTTGCGACAATCGAGTAGTAAGTAGGTGGTATACGTCCTCGCGATCATGGCCGCC